>NC_134484.1:85028264-85245764 GCF_040206685.1 Ascaphus truei
TGCCTGGGATGGGGTATAAGGGGGCATGTGGGTTACCTGGGGCTGGAGCAGCATATGTAGCCAGTGCAGGTGAGAGACTGGCAGGTCCGCGGAGCCTAAAGGGAGGGGCGGAGCCTAAGGAGCCCGGCATTACTGGAGGAGAGAAGGGAGGGGGGCAGTGCTGAGGAAAGGGGAGGGCCCGGCATTACTGGAGGAGAGAAGGGAGGAAGCAGTTCTGTAGGAAACCATTCTTGCAGGCTTGCTTCCCGGGGGCCGGACCAAATGATTTCGCGGGCGTTACACGGCCCGCGAGCCAGACGTTCCCCACCCCTGATCTATTGGGACACTGTCCCCGTCTGACAATTACGGACTCAATGTTATCTCTGTGTGTTATTTAAAGGTGGTAACTGGCTTACCCAGCCAATATTGCATATACGGATATGCATGTGAGTTAGACTCCTGACAGGAGTAGATGTTTGTTTTTATGATTTTTTTTGTTTCTTAAAGTGACGGTGTTTAAAATGTTTAGTGTCACTAATGGAAAAATAAACCGTTGAGGGCGGAGTGCACCTTGTGTGTATACACGTGTTTGTCCCCCCTTTCTACAAATTAAACCTAGAAAACTGTGTCACGAAGAGCCTGGGCAAACAACAGCGCTACATAAAAGGGAGCCGTTTGTCACATTACTTAAAATTAGGGAAAAAGAAATCAACATTATACTGTACATCACCTGAGGGATACAATCAAACATCAGTACTTTCACAATGTTTTTTTTTCAGACGTCTGGCGGTTGTCCAGCCGATTGTAGTGTTGCTGATTGTCCATCATAGAGGCTGCATTCTCTGCAGCCTGATTCCCCTCTTTCGCTTCTGTCTGCTCTATGGAGTTGTTACCTATTTGCTTCCACGTATATCTCTGATTCATTGTGCGAAATAAATATTGTTGTCCCAGAGTCTGTAAAGATCTTTAGGGGGCAGGATGTTAGGGGGGATTTTTTGTTTTGTCTGAAAAGTGATGTACTCATAAACATTTGATTGATTTGATGAAACATTCCCAAATTCCCTCCATTTTTGGGACACTGTTACTGAGTAGTCTTGGAAGATCATTATCTTTTTGCCTTCGTAAGATATCCCATCAGTTTTGTTATATGCTCAATAAGCTTTGCTTGTCTGTAAAGTTCAATATATGTTCTATGACAGGTCTTGACCTGTTTTTGTCATGTTCTGGACGTATCGGACCTATTGTGTGCACCATCTCCACCTTTTCTTGTATTTCCTCTGAGTTTAAGCCTAATATCTAATATCTGGTAGCAATTTTGAACAGAACCCAAGCAGCTGCGCCTATTTAAAACTTTCTGGGACACCTATTATCCTCATTGTTTCGTCGTGACCAGTTTTCTAGGTCATCTAGTTTGTCTTCTAGTGTTTTGTTTATGTTTTGCATCTCTTCCAGAGATTGTTGTACCTCTAATAGGTCTTATTCTAGCATGTTTATTCTAGCCTTTGCTTCCTCTACCCTCATAGAATGTGACGCGAATTCCATTTTTAAATCCTCTATTGATTTATGGGGTTAACAACTGAATTAACAATTGTATTAACAACACTTGTGAGATTGAGACATTTGAGCCATATTGCATGGATTTGCAGATCCGGAATAAAATTGCTTCTAAAAAAAGCCTTTCTCGCACGCTTTGGACATACAAGAAGGGCCTTTAGAATACAACGACTTGCATATCCAAAAAGGCTCTTTCTGCACGGATATACACTTCTTGTATCTACTAGTATATGCCGCACTGAGGCTATGTATCAGTCTCCTGACTGTAAGAGAGGGGGGCAGAAATGGGGCAAACAAACCGCACCACATTTATTAAAGCAAAGATTTGAATGATAACACTTGGGACCCTTTCCTTGCCAAGTCTGGTGCAATGTGTTTGCGGCAGGGTGTTTGCAGCCGGGAGGCTTTGATACATAACACGCTTTATTTTTTTAATTACTGTTTCGCCCCCTCCTTAAAACACGTTTCCTGTCTCCTTCGTGGTAATCTCCTTCCACCCGTCTTCTGGGGCTATTTGGCCCATATCAAATCTCCCAAATCAAATCCACAGAGCTCCCTTTCTCCAAGGTAAAATAATGAAAAATAAATTAAAGGGCCCACAACACGGCCGTGAAAGAACTTGTTAAATTGAGTTCCCATCCGAAAAACTCCCCTGCTGCACAGCAATAATGGGCTTCTAGATTGCATCTGCCTAAACAGTGTCTGATTTTTTTTTTTTATAGCTGAAATATAATGCAACTAAAATAAAATAATAAATACAAATATTCTTTGTATTTATAAAGATACGCATCTAGCAAAAATGTAATTTTTCAATAATAATACACACATGGAAAAATTTGCGTCGCCATAGCCACAGCCAGTACTATAAGCAGAGCCTTAGAACAAATTACAGTTAGAATGCAGGGACTACTGCTATAACATGTATTGTTCCCATTATATTTACTTCTGGGGTCTTTGTTTATAGAAAATGAAATGCCTTCCATTGATATTGCTTTATTATTCTCTGCACATACATATTGGAATGACCATGCAATGTTGCTTCAAATCATAGGAATGCATTTGTATGCTGTGTTTTGCTTTGTTTAGTTCTACATACATTTTTATACCCAGAGAGTAAAACAGAGAAGGGGGATGTCGCTCATACAGCTATGAGCAGAACTGCATTTCTGTCAGAGAGCTGTCCCAACTCGTGTTTTTGTTGTGGAACAAAGCGTGCTGCAGTTGTCTAGTACTCGCTGTTACACTAGCTTACATGTAGTGGAGGTGTGGTACGGATCAGCCAATGACAGTAGACCTCTCTAACTGAACCATGCATGTTTACAGGCAGCAATCTGGCAGTAGAAGAAGAGACCGAAGGAAAAACTGGACTGGCTTCTAATGTGCTGCATGAATTTGAGGCAATGTGTTGCAGCAAATGTAATTTTAATATATATATATATATATATTAAATGTTCGAGTAATAGGTATTTTATGTCTTTTGCATTTAGAATTCCAAGTAAAAGTGTTTTCTTGAGAGATCTTTGTTAGAGTTGCCACGGATTAAATCCAATAATTATATTTTTTTGTTTTATAAAAATTAAAAAAAATAAACAATGCTGACCGGAGTGTATGCCGTTCATTTTATGTGGTGCAATTAATGGTGTGTGTGACAGGTCCTTTTCCAGGTTTAAAAGAGCAGCACACTTGAAGCCTGTCTGTAGCTGATGAGTCCAGCAGGGAGCTTGTTAATTCAACTAGAGTCAATTAGCTGGTTTCCATCTGGCTCATCAAGCAGGTTTAAAGGTGTGCTGCACACACTGTGCAGGGTTCTCTAGCTAGGGTGACCAGATTTTGAAAATGAAAAATCGGGACACATAAAAATTATTAATACAACTAATTACATTACTAAAAAATGAATATTATGATATTTATCTAATAGTGTCACTATTGATGCTGTATTATTCATTCTACCTCTTCCCATTCTCTCTCTACCTTCTCCCCCATTCCCTCTATCCCTCCCATCCCCCATTTTCTCTCACCCTCCCCCACCCCCATTTTCTCTCACCCCCACCAGTCTCTCTCCCTTCCCTCACCCCCAGTTTCACTCCCTTCCTCCCCCAATTCTCTCTCCCTTCCGTCCCCATTCTCTCCATTCCCTCCCCTCATTCTCTCCCCTTCCCCCCATTCTCTCTCTTCCTCCGCTCCTCCATTTTCTCTCTCTCAATCCCTTCCTCTATTCTCTCTCTCCCCGTCCATTCTCTCTCCACCCTCCTCCATTCTCTCTACCCCTCATTCTCTCTCTGACCTGCACAGACACATAGCCACTGACCTGTGCAGACACTCACACAGCCACTGACCTGTACAGACACTTACACAGCCACTGACCTGTGCAGACACTCACACAGCCACTGATCTGCACAGACAGACCTGCACAGCCACTGATCCAGACCCTGCACAGACACCGACCCTGCACAGACACCGACCCTGCACAGACACACACTGACCCTGCACAGACACACACTGACCCTGCACAGACACACACTGACCCTGCACAGACACACACTGACCCTGCACTGACACACTGACCCTGCACTGACACACTGACCCTGTACTGAAACACTGACCCTGCACTGAGACACTGACCCTGCACTGAGACACTGACACACTGACCCTGCACTGAGACACTGACACACTGACCCTGTACTGAAACACTGACCCTGCACTGAGACACTGACACACTGACCCTGCACTGAGACACTGACACACTGACCCTGCACTGAGACACAGACACTGAGACACTGACCCTGTACTGACACACTGACCCTACACTGAGACACAGATACTGACCCTGTACTGACACACTGACCCTGCACTGAGACACTGACACACTGACACACTGACCCTGTACTGAGACACTGACCCTGCACTGAGACACTGACACACTGACCCTGTACTGAGACACTGACCCTGCACTGAGACACTGACCCTGCACTGACACACTGACCCTGCACTGAGACAATGACCTTGCACTGAGACACTGACCCTGCACTGAGACACTGACCCTGCACTGAGACACTGACCCTGCACTGAGACACTGACCCTGCACTGAGACACTGACCCTGCACTGAGACACTGACCCTGTACTGAGACACTGACCCTTTACTGACACACTGACCCTGTACTGAGATCCTGACCCTGTACTGACACACTGACTCTACACTGACCCTGTACTGACACACTGACGCTGCACTGAGACACTGACCCTGCACTGAGACACTGACACACTGACCCTGCACTGAGACACTGACCCTGTACTGACACACTGACACACTGACCCTGTACTGAGACACTGACCCTGCACTGAGACACTGACAAATTGACCCTGCACTGAGACACTGACCCTGCACTGAGACACTGACCCTGCACTAAGACACTGACACACTGACCCTGCACTGAGACACTGACCCTATACTGAGACACTGAGACACTGATCCTGCACTGAGACACTGACCCTGTACTGACACACTGACTCTGCACTGAGACACTGACACTGACACTGCACTGAGACACTGAGAAACTGACCCTGCACTGAGACACTGACCCTGTACTGAGACGATGACACCAGCTCTGAGGAGCAGCTGCAAGGGGGTTGGGGTGTCCTACCTTTCACTGTGGAGCTTGGTTGGGGGGGGGAGGGGAAGCCACCTCACTTCCGGTTCTCACTGCTGAGGCTCCGCTGCCACTAACCCCGCCCCCGCCCTCTGCTGCAGCAGCAGCAGCAGCAGTCAGACCAGCCTCTGCTCTCCTCCCTGCATTCTTGCTCTCTTTTGCCCCCACCTTCTCTGGTCAAAGCCAGGACAGCCACAAAGGACCGGGACATTTTAAAGTAAGTCAGGCAGCCGGGACAGACCTTAAAAAACGGACAGACCTTAAAAAAACGGACAGACCTTAAAAAAACGGTAGCGAAAAAGGACAGACCTTAAAAAAACGGGACTGTCCCGGCTAAACTGGGACATCTGGTCACCCTATCTCTAGCACAGAGGGACTGTGCTGCCATAGAGATACCAAGGAACCAGACCCTCTTTTCCAGGATGCAGCTGGTGCACCCCACGGACACAACCCAGACCCGAACTGATGTAAAGAGCTGTTGCTTACAGGAGCCTCTTTGGGGTCAGAGGTTGGTAAGAGTCCTCTCCTCCCAGCCTTGCACATAGGGCCTGGGAAGTATGAGCTAGCGCTTACAAAGGGATACATTTTTTGTTTTGCATGCTGAAATAAAGCTGTACTGTTTAAAGCAGCAGTCCAAGCTGTTTATTTTATTTTATTCCCCTTTAATATGTGTGTAGCGGGGTATCTCCTGGCTACTATTCTACCCAATGGGCTGGCAGTAAACCCTGGTATTTACAGGCTTGCCAGTAGTTCGTATGAGGTTTTTCCCTTCACCTTTGGTGCTGGACTTGAGTGAAAGCAGGGGGTGGTACATCCTGTAGCTGGGACAAACGGGGTGCCCGCCTCCTGGCTGTACTTAAGGGCAAGACCACCCTAAATTTGGAGGTTGTTCCTTCCCTCTGAAGAAGGCAGGTCACACATCTGGGAGCCTGAGATTGAGGCCTACCCATGTGCTCTTTCCTGCGGGAGGAGTGAGTGTGATTATACCTCTGCCTCCGCTAGGGAGGTTGGGAAGAGTTAGGACGGCTGCGGGTGCCGATGGCCTGTAGTGACGGTCCAGGGACCATCTCCAGTGATGGCTGCGAGTAAAGAGACTGTAACCGGCAGAAGACTGCTGAGTAGCTGTGTATTACTGCAAAGACTGTAGTAATAAACCATTCCTGTTTGCAATATAACTCCGGCATTGTGTGTGATCTAACTGGGGGGGAGAGTACAAGTTCTACTGTGGGAGATCATCTCCATACATCCCTGGAGCCTACGGCAGATGGAGGCGCTGCACTGCTAAGTATTTTCTGGGTATGGACCCCAGGAATCTGGTTCTGTGTCCCAAAGTCATCGTGGATGACTCAGCCCTCCTGTTGCCAGCAGGTATGCACCACAAACACCCAGTAATGCCCCCTATCTGCGATTGGGGGGGGAACACTGTTACATTTGGAGGAGCTGCTGAGATTCGATAACAGGACAGGCTTACAGCGAAACAAAGCTGAAAGTAACGAGATACGCTTCCAGAACAAGTGCTAATTGAAAGAGGGAATCTAGGAACTATGACCTTAACGGCCCTATCGGGTGAATGGTCTAGAGACACAAAAGGCTATTGCTGTTCTTAGTCGACTTAAGGCGGGAAGTCGAGATACCTAGAAGGTAGGTGTACCTGGAAGTCCCAGGAGCCACCGAAGGAAGGGTCTGCGATACCAGCAGCCTAGAAGGGGTGATGTAAGGGTACTGCATAGGGAAGAAGCCCAGAGGACTACCAGCCTGTAGCCAGATTAAAGAACCACAAAGTGCTTGTAATGGACTACGATTATGTACAGTGTATTGAGATGGAGCTTTGCTAGCCTGGGGTACAACCTACTCTTGGTAGACTGCTAATCTATATGTCACAGAAACCACACAAAATGAGTTCCCGCTAAAACCACGCAGACCGCGTGGTCCTGTTGCAAACTGAAGAAACCAGTGTTGCAAATATGTTGTGGAGTGGCGCGAAAGCCATAACCGCACCCTTCTTGTGCTGCTTAGGACTTCTGGTTCCACCAGGAGGAGCAGACAGTGAGGACATTGTGATTATGGGTGGGGCTACAGACGACGTGCCTGATTTTCAGATTGAGGAGCCTGTCATAACTGCCCAAGTTCAACCCGTAGGTGAACTGTTTCAAAATGGTGTCAGGCCTCCCGCCGATGGCCACGAGGTTGGGCTCAGCGTGGGTGCTGAATCCCGTGCTACTGGGTGCACCCTATTCCCGGGGACTTGGGTTCCGCCTAAGGCTCAAAAGCCAGGACACCACCCCAGCAATGTGACTTGCTCAGTCAGGAGCCCAAGTCACGCCCTTTCACTGTGGGACCATCCTCTGATCTCCACCAGAGGGAGGGGCCATGGTAACAACCAAGTTATTCCGTGATTCCGGAACCTGATGACGTCCTTCCAACGGCGACCGCCAGGGCGGACGAGAAATGACCGATTCCCACTCCGGTGAGTACCGCCCCTGTTACATTTGCTTCAAGTACGCGGCCTCCGAAAGGGGCTTGTAGGCCTTTTCCTGGACGTTCAAAAGCTTCCAGTCCAGTTACAGTGCTACTGCTCATACGTGAGACTTTGGCTGAGCACCAGAGCTGTGCTATGGAACAATCCTTTCCGCCGGCAATAGTGCCCTATATTGCCGGTATGGAGGGATCACCTCCTTGGGAAGTGGAGCAAATTAAGAACAATGTTTCTCATATTCCTATAGATACTGTTTTGCCTGAACCAGACATGCCTGTGAATTTCAAGTGTATGGCGAGGTGGGAAAGAAACAGGTTGAGATCTGAATTCTATTGTCAGGAATCAGTTGAAGGGGATATAGAGTTTGAGTATTGTACTGAAGATGAAGATATTATACTCAGTTCAGACGAAAGTGAAGGGAGTGAGCCTTACCCCAACAAGAAAGAGTTAAGATATTTTTCTGATAGGATCATTAAGGAGGATACCCTAGCCATTGTTGTAAAGCATGTCCCTAGAGTTCAATCCGCACCACTGTGGGTTAGTGAAATTATGGTGGAGTATCAATCAGATTGGGGTATGCCTAATTCCGACCAAAATGCTCAGGGATTATCCTGGAGGGATATTTCTGCGTATTTAAATTCCATGCCTATCACTTTGCCGGGTTGTGGGTGTCCCTTATGTTACTAGGAATGTCATTCGGTGGTTGATTTAAATCCAGTAGATTATGCCATACGCAGACCACCATAATAGGGTATTTTCAGTAAGTGTCCGGTAGTACAGAGCATTAGTTGGCTATTAAAACCGCAGCACTATTATAACAAATGTTCTCCAGGTTAGGAGGAACCTATGTTCCACAGGGCAGTCAATTAAAAATGTCCTGCAAATAAACTGTCATCTATTATATTCACAGAAATTGTATATCATGCATCCTACAATGACATTCATGTGAAATGTTATTTTGTTTGTTCGGGTTTCATCAGAGATGGTACCCGAAAATTTAGGACCCAAGCAGGGTTGTTCGGAATCCACCAGAGGGAGAGTGTAGCCGGTACTCCGTGGCTACTATTCTACCCAATGGGCTGGCAGTAAACCCTTGTATTTACAGGCTTGCCAGTAGTTGGTATGGGGTTTTCCCCTTCACCTTTGGTGCTGCACTTGAGTGACAGCAGGGGGTGGTACATCCTGTTGTAGCTTTGACAACGGGGTGCCCGCCTTCTGGCTGTACTTAAGGGCAGGACCACTCTAAATTTGGAGGTTGTTCCTTCCCTCTGAGGAAGGCTGGTTCCACGTCTGGTTGCCTGAGATTGGGCCCCTAACGCTAATATAAATTACTTGATATTTATACATATATATTTAGGCACTGTACCGTGTATGAGTTTCACTGGATGTGCTAATAACTGAGCTCTGTCTGTGTTTTATGTTCTGTCTCTGATTTTAAATATATATTGCCATGCTCAGTAGCACTCCTCTGTGACACTCATATGCTTATATATATGTTGTGGTTATTTTGGGGGTTCAATAGGAGCTTGTTAGGTGTCCAGTATGTTTTACAATTGTTGTTCAGCTAGTCTTGGCTGATTGGAGGGTGGCAACCTCGTACCTAATTGTAGCTCACCCCCTCCCACATTTAAATGGTTAAGGGCTCACTCCATAGCATCTTCTACTCAGGGGAACTTGCTGGCTTGCAGTATGGTTGTGACAACTCTAACACAGAGTGCTTTTCCTTGTAATGTACAGGTTATTAAAAGCTTCAATCAGACTTAGAACTTTGCAACAAATATTGACAGATTTACTATAAATCATTCTTCCTGTTACTACACAGGTTATTAAGAATTTATATTAGCGTTAGGGACCCCTGAATTGTGGTCTGCCGTGCAGTTGGCTCAGGGGCTTACAACAATTTTGGCCAAAAATGTTAAACTAAAAGACCATTTTACTTGATATTTATACAGATATATTTAGGCACTGTACCGTGTATGAGTTTCACTGGATGTGCTAATAACTGAGCTCTGTCTGTGTTTTATGTTCTGTCTCTGATTTTAAATATATATTGCCATGCTCAGTAGCACTCCTCTGTGACACTCATATGCTTATATATATGTTGTGGTTATTTTGGGGGTTCAATAGGAGCTTGTTAGGTGTCCAGTATGTTTTACAATTGTTGTTCAGCTAGTCTTGGCTGATTGGAGGGTGGCAACCTCGTACCTAATTGTAGCTCACCCCCTCCCACATTTAAATGGTTAAGGGCTCACTCCATAGCATCTTCC
The DNA here is from genome assembly GCF_040206685.1 of Ascaphus truei. Lineage (NCBI taxonomy): Eukaryota > Metazoa > Chordata > Amphibia > Anura > Ascaphidae > Ascaphus > Ascaphus truei. Next base: position 85,038,189 of record NC_134484.1, read on the forward strand.
ACTCAGGGGAACTTGCTGGCTTGCAGTATGGTTGTGACAACTCTAATACAGAGTGCTTTTCCTGGTAATGTACAGGTTATTAAAAGCTTCAATCAGACTTAGAACTTTGCAACTAATATTGACAGATTTACTATAAATCATTCTTCCTGTTACTACACAGGTTATTAAGAATTTATATTAGCGTTAGGGACCCCTGAATTGTGGTCTGCCGTGCAGTTGGCTCAGGGGCTTACAACAATTTTGGCCAAAAATGTAAAACTAAAAGACCATTTTACTTGATATTTATACATATATATTTAGGCACTGTACCGTGTATGAGTTTCACTGGATGTGCTAATAACTGAGCTCTGTCTGTGTTTTATGTTCTGTGTCTGATTTTAAATGCCTGAGATTGGGGCCTACCCATGTGCTCTTCCCTGCGGGGATAAGTGAGTGTCATTATACCTCTCCCTCCGCTAGGGAGGTGGGAAAGTTAGGACAGCTGCGGGTGCCCTTGGCCTGTAGTGATAGTCCAGGGACCAGCTCCAGTGATAGCTGCAAGTAAAGAGACTGTAACTGGCAGAAGACTACTGAGTATCTGTGTATTACTGCAAAGACTGTAGTTATAAATCGTTCCTGTTTGCAATATACGTCCAGCCTGGTGTGTGATCTAACTGGGGGGAGAGTACAAGTTCTACTTTGGGAGTTTATCTCCATACATCTCTAGAGCCTACGGAAGATGGAGGTGCTGCACTGCTAAGTATTATCTGGGGTATGGACCCCAGAAGCCTGATCCTGTGTCAAAAAGTCATTGCGGACTGTTCAGCCCTCCTGTTGCCCGCAGGTATGCATCACATACACCCTGTAATGGCCCCTATCTGCGATTGGGTGAGGGGGGAAACATTGTTACATGTGCATCAATACAATCCACACAATAAGTAATTAGCTAAGTTGCTGATAAATCTGTTCTCCTGTGATCGATGGTGAAGATTTGGCATGGGGTTCGCTAAATGGCTGTTAGTGCAGCAGAAGTGAACCAAAGATGCAAAGTTCTCTGGGGAAGATCAGGCAGTTACTAGATACAATTGGTGCACTGCTACAGAGAGGACAGGGTTCAGAAAGGGGTGTGGCATAGCCTGTTTCAGAAGAGGAAGGGGATGGGATGTTGTATATGGTTGCTATAGAAACCAAAAATGCTTGTTACATTATAATACATAAAATTCATTCACAGTTTTTAAAAAAATGCTACAAGTATCCTCGTCATCCTCGGCGCCGAACTTGTGCCAGCATGGGGACCTCACGAGATCGTCCATCAGCGATGACGTCATCAAGATGGCGCCTGCTAAAGCTGCGGAACCTCGGACAGAACCTCAGACAGAACCAGTGGTGAGTGCTGGACTGTCCCCTGCAACCTGTCACTTATATTTGGCCCAGTGTACAGGAAGGGATCGACGGAACCTTGGATCCCCTAATGCCACCCCATTACCACCTCCCTGGGGCCGTGGTAAGTCTGCACCACCTGGACTTGCCATGGACCACCGGCCTCCAGCCGCAGTGTCCCTGTCAAGGCCGCCCCTGTTCAGTCCAGTGTCATAACCACCCCCACTACATCCGCTTGTGCTGTGATCACTAGTCCTACCCCTGTCGATCCCACCTAAATGTTGTCCCACTACCCAAGTGATAATGTGTCCCCTAGTTTCTCAACTGATTACCGGGACTGGGATTTTGGGGAATTTGTGGCCTGGTCTGATGACTAGAGGGAAAAATACAAGCTTCAAGCCGAATACCGGTGGCTAAATCCCCAGGGTCATTTAGATCATTTAGAGGGTCTTCATTATCTCAGCAGTCAGCAACATCTGGAGTGTCCTCTCAGATGGACACTAGGTCTGGTGGTCCAAAATCAGAGCATCTGTCCAGGGAACCCCTTAAGTGGTGGACCCTATGTTTAGTGGGTATGCAGAGGACCCGGTTCCTCTTAGTTGAAGGTCCCACTGTAGATCACTGGTGGAAAGAGGGGCAATATTCTCCAGAGGATACCGCTGAAGCCCTCCGTAAGAGGGTGGAAGAAATCAGGCTGGGTGTAGTAACACCTAAGGGACCAGCCATACTGTACCAAGAAGTGGACCCTAAGGAACCTTAATTTTGTGTTTTGCCTGGTCAGGCTGGTACCAATAAATTGTTAAAAGTTAGTAGGGCTGATAGGGCCATTCTCCACCGTTACAAACAGTCCCATGGGTACGAATTTCCATATGTACCAGAACCCATTATGGATGAGATTTATGCCAATAGAGACGAATGGCTAAAGCAGGCAGTACTGGACTATCTGAGGTCCAAAACCAGTAGACACGAATTTATAGATGAGTCCCGGATCTGTACCATAATGAGGGAATGGGTAGTGGGACGGTGTATCTTTAAGGATCGGGTAGAACTTCGCCAGAGGCTCTGGTCCTCCTAAAATACACTTTGTATGGACCAAGGATTTCGATAGGTGGATGTTTAAGAAACCCGACCCCAAGTTTTATAAATTGGGATCTTATTGGGAGAATATTGTTTGTTTCATTGCTGTAATTAGTGGATGACCCTGTAGCAATGTCTGATATAGTCTGACAGTGGTTAATGTCTATGCCATCTGATATGTAACCTTGTGTTGTATTTCAGGCTCCAGGTTGATGGATGGTGCCACAAAATTGGTTCCCAGTGAGGACATAGGATTTTTCACCAAGGGGAGAGTGTAGTCATGGCTGATACTGGCTATCTTTCTGCCCCTCCCTGTCATGTAAGTCCTGAGAAGCTGCAGGCTATGGCAGGCTATCATCTTGGGTTTTCCCCACCCTCAGGCAGCCTCCCTGAGTGACAGGGATGGAGGTGGAACTTGGTCTGTGTGCAACCAATACAGGTGCAGACCTTGTGCCCTCCCCCTATGTGCCAGGAAGGAAGCATGCCAAATTATAGTCAGTCCAAGTCTCTCCCTCAAGGGAGTGAGACATGCCTCAGCCTCCTCAGGGGAGGCGGGGGGAGGAGGGGGCTGAAGAGAATAACAAGCAGGCTTGGGAGGCCTCAATTCTGAGAAAAGGCCATGCACTATCCAGAGGTCTTGGATCCGTGCTAGACATAATGCATTCGCTGTAATACCATCTGCAGTGGATGCTATCTGCAATAAAGAGCATCCGATTTCATATACCCCTGCCTGAGTCTACAGTCTATTGGGTAGGGGTAAGAATTATGACTTTCACAGTGGGGGACTGTCTCCAGCCAAGCTGGAGCCTGCTGTGAATGGAGGTGTTGCACCAGATAAAGAAGAACACAGCTTGAAGATATCCAAAAGCCTGTCCTGTTTCCCCATACCAAAGCAGACCCTCAGCATCTCCTGGAACCTAACAGGTATGAAGCACCATGACACCGGTAACAAAAGCCAGATTTCCCAGAGGGACTGGGGTGTGTGGAAGCAGCGCTATCTATTTATCTATATATATATAGCGCAATCCATGTACATAGCTCTTCACATACTGTAGGTAATACAGTACATGTGACAAAATAATAGGAATAAGTGCTTCAGATATAAAAAAGAAACATTAGGAAATGTAGCACCTTCCCCAGAAGAGCTTACAGTGTAAGGTGCAATCTCGACACCTTTTAACCTAAGCAATGTTGCATATTCCTCCAGTATTAAGTCTACAAAAACCCTCTCTTTAATTTTCGTGAAGGTATAGTGATTGGTGCATACAGTGTACCCAATCACAGAGTAATAGAGGGGGATTGTTTGCTTAATGCCGTGGGCACATTTTTAAAAAGCATAATATCCTATGTGTTATCCTATGTCAGAATGACACTTATCTCCTGTAACTTCCTAGCCACAGTATATTCACTCCATTCCACTTACTCTGCCAATCCATTTTGTGCTTTCTGTGGATATTGTCTATTTCGTGACACTGTCACTTTAAAGTGGAGGGTTATTAAACTCCATCTTAGTAGAACCTCTGATGAAGTGCTGTGTGCAGCGTGAAATGTGTTAGGTTACCTTTAGTGCGTGTTGGATCCATGTACACGTTTTTTGTCAAATAAAGCTGGCAGATTTTTTTATATCCTCTTAGTCATGGGCCTCATCTGTGACAATTTGAATTTGCCTCTTTGCATGGAGTGCTACGTCATTACATTTTCTTCTATTCAAATACATGTGCTATGGGAAGCTCAGACCGCAGCATCAGCACCAGGAAGAACGCCATGGGCCATGTATTGGGAATTGCAAACGTAACAGAAAGTGTATCAACGTGAAAACCTTCGCTTTAAAAAGTATGATTTATCGGTTTTGGAGAATCTACGTGTTTTTTTTTCTCTATTACCCTATGTGTTATCCTATGTCCCAATTACATACATCTCCTGTAACATCCTGCTAAATAATCTAAAGGAAGTGCGGGGATGACTGCTTCACAGCATGTAGAAAAGGAGCACAAATGTAACCCCACTGCTATTGGGTCTATTTGTAGCAGGTATTGCTGTACAGAAATGTTAGAAGAACAAGAAGTTCCTGAGCCTCAAACCCGATCCTTCCACTTCCAACACACAAGGCATTGTTGGCAAGGTCCACCTGCTATAGCAAATGAGAAAGCATAGCACAATTATAGTGTGGGGGCAAGATTAACATTGCATTTCTGGAAGGGGCTGAAGGATTGACCACTTTTCGCTAATTCTGATGGCTGGGGGGGGGGGAAGGGAATCCTTTATAAAATTCTATGATGAAAATAAGTCCATTTCATTTGCATTTTAATCTCTGTTTTTCTACTGAGCGATCTATAGTGAAGAAACTTCCATGTAGCCATTACATGGTCCCCAAAAGCTTTACAGTCAGAGAGATGTGACCTCTTATAATTCCCTACACTCTACATACAGAATAGTAATGTTGTACAGTAATGCAAATAAACATTTATTACAAGGTGAGAAAGGTTAAGTACATTTATGTTTCCACATGCCTTGAACACAATAATACTTTATAAAGTGATTTGCATGAAAAGGTCCATTAGTAAAACAAGTGACAAATGTATTCTACTTTTACAAGCCATTCAGGACGCAACTTAAGATTATGAGCTAGGAACCTTCTGACTGACTGAATTAATAGTGAGCTACTGTACATTGTTGGCTAAACAGACATAATTTCTACTTACAGTATATTATATATTTACACACACACACACACACACACGTATGAGCTATGTCTTACAGTACATCTGAAAGTGGGGTGCCAAAAATTAAATCTATGAAGAACTGGCTTGTTGGGTCATTCAATGGTATAATAACTAGCAATGTGCATACTACACTGGGCCAATATGACTAATCATGTTGATCCCCCAAAAATGTCACACCCTACACCGAATTTGAAATAAAGGTTCGGATCCTGTTAGTCCTGACATTCGTACCCACTTCCTTACAAGGTGCCCTAGGCTTGTCAATATAGTTTTAATGGAAATCATTTTTAGGAAGTGTGGGGTGTGAGTAATTTAAATATACTTTGCATATCTCATTAGCATATCTATGGTGTGCTCCTTTTAGAACACAGATCTCTCTCCATATGTTATTTGGAGGTAGGTTTGAGGGGATATATATGCTGTATGCTGGGTGATAATGGGGAAAGGCGGGGTTGCAGACCTGCCTAAGACATGCAGATGAGCATACAGTTATATTTGCATATATATATATATATATATATATATATATATATATATATATATATATATAGTGCTTGGGACTCTTAAAATGGGTGCTGCGCTCTCTCAAAATTCAGGCGGAATGGAACCAATGGTGGATTAAGATGTATCCGCCTGAATTTTCTCGTACCTAATCCGCCTTTGGATTTCCGTATGCGGTATGGATTTTGACAAGTTTACCCATCTCTACCAATCATATGCTATATCCTAAAAGCAACATATTAGAGCTGTGATAGAATAAATAGGAAGTTCTTGTTTAGCAGTAAAATAATTATTTAAAAATGGGAAAGCAGAAAAAAAATCGTATTTCTATATCAAATGTGTAATAGGTGTCTACTGAATAAATTAGTTTATTAGTCAGACGTCAGATAATTCAATGTACTGTAGATTTGCTTCTCTTTGCTACCCAGTGGTCATAAGGAAGAAGTAAAAATAAATAATATATTTGATGGCCATCCTTCTCTCATCCCAGCAGGAAATGATTGTTGCTTAGAGATGTGTGAACTTTAACCAATTTACGTTGCGAGCCTTCCTATTCAATATTTCCTAAAGCAGCAAATGGTTTGAGCTGAAGCAATTTGCAGTGTCACAAAATGAGTATTCTTCAGTTTTTATCGTGTCTGTGTGAATTCTTGACAACTTTCACAATAAAACACCACAACGTATTTATGAGAGTTGAGGTCAAAGATGCCAAGTACAATATTTGTTGTTGGAGTAATTTTTAAGTTTTATATCTGCGTGACTTTTTGAAATCAACAAATGTGCAGAATTCACAAACATAAAATATAACATTTCAGTATGACATTTAATTATTAAAATGAAATAAATCACACACACACACACACACACACACACACACACACACACACACACACACACACACACACACACACACACACACACACACACACACACACACACACACACACACACACACACACACACACACACACACACACACACACACACACACGTAACCTGCCCCTCAATAGGCATAGAATTTAAGCACCGTCCACTTCTTGCTGTCGACAGTGATGTCATAGTAGGGTATATATAGATAAGGAGAAGGATCTGGAAGGCAGGTCCTGGAGGAGTCATTGTGGAGGGGCCTCATAGTGTAAATAAATGAGTTATTCTATAATAGGACAGGTAAACATCCTTTCTCGTTGTGTAGTTGGGAACAGTGCCCTTACAACCAATGTCCATAGAAAAAGCTCATCCCTGCTCTCCTGGCCCCTTGAACTGTAAGGCATAGCATAATCCGCACAGCTTGGCGACAAGGTGGCATTCAGTACATGATACGGGGATACTGAGAACAGTATGAGAGTACAGAGAGTAAGGTCCAGAAAGGGTCCCCAGCCAGGGGGACATAGTGTACATACACTGTCCATGAAACGTATCTGGATGAGTAAAGCCTCTGTACCTCCCAGCAGGCTGAGATCAGGGGCAGCTAGTGAAAGGAAAAGAAACAGTACAGACAGTGGCGAGATCGGAGACTGTACATATCGTGAAGTGTATGTTATGACTGAGCCGTTATCCACGTCGGTTAATAAAGCTCCTGTGTGTATGAATAAAGTTCCTGGCGCCCATCATTACGCTTCCAACGCCCAGGTAAGAAAAACCAGGGGAGCGTTGATACCTTTAAAAAGAAAAAAAGACAAACATAGTGCAACCTATAGCATAATATGTTAGAAGGAGCTCCCAACCAGACACCACAGACTAAGGCCAATGCCTAATATAGGGTATCACAGCAGGAACAATACGGAGGAGATAATCTTAAGAAAAGAGATGCACACGTGCAGTATCCAGTAAAAACACAGTTTATCCAAAATGATAAAAGTGGAGGCTTACAGGATCCCAATGGGAAAACAGCATTGACGTTGGTGATCTCAAGACCACATCACAGCGTCTCTGTGTCAGCAAACCGCCACGGTACACTACAGCCTGGAGCCGTCTCGTCACTTCCGGTCTTGGGGCCGTCACGTCACTTCCGGTTGCGCCGCCGGTAGGAAAACAGCTACGGGATCCCAGGCACTCTCTCCCTCTTGATTAGTAGGTCACGCTCAACGCGTTTCGCCGTTCTAGCAGACGGCTTCGTCAGGAGTAGCAGTGACCTGTCCTGGGTGTCTTATTTATACCCATACTCCTATCAAAATCCCCTCCTCCATAGGATAATTGATAAAACATCCCCAAAGTGACGGGCCAATTACATAAATGTGACCGCACACAGGGAAATACATATCCATATATAAAACATTGATAAACATTTACTTATACAATCGTAATAAAATAGTTTAATAATACCAAAGCATATTTAAAACATATTAAAAAATGATAATTCTAACTGGTCCTAGCCATAGTAATGAATTAAACACTAAAGTATTTAAAAAACACATAAACTATCACACTCTCTCCTAATCATATTGAGCAGGCGATAGATGAATCTTAAAAAGACAGAGAAATAAGGTTAGAGCACAACATCAAATTTCAGTAATCATATAAAATGAGGCATAATTTCAAGGACATCTTGACTATTTTAGACATTGATCGGACCATAAGACTGAACACCAGTCAATAAAAAATGCTCCCAAAAATTATATAGAAAAGGTGCAATCCCATCTAATTCATATAAAAATATGAAAATTACAGAAAAAACAGAAAAACACCGTTTAAAGAAAAACACCAAACTCAAAATCCACATTCAGGCCTTGTGGCACTAAAGTTTTGAGAGAGAAGATCCAAAAGCTCTCTCTTTTTTTCAGTGCAACATTTCTGTCCCCACCTCTAACTCAATATGTTTTTACCAGCATAAATAGGAGTTAATTTAATTTCCAACCGCACATCTGATATTCACTATGCAATTAGCTTTCCCATCATTTGATTGGTCATTCTAACTATAAAATGACGTCTCACTTCTATGCCATCTTTCCCTGACGAAGTCTTCTAAAGAAGAAACGCGTAGGGTTGTTTCGTGGACTAAATATTATCCAGGTTTTATTTATGCACACTATTTCATATACGGGACTATTGCCATTTGGTTTATTTATACTAAGTGAAGCCGTAAACACTCAATTCCTGTGGGAGATGCCGTAGCTGGTCCAGAGAACCCAGTGACATCACCAGGATCTCGCGATACTATCGTCAGAGTCCCATTGCAGTGACGTAGGGCTTAGAGTGGAGAGACGCTCCTCACTATATCCGGTACACAGAGTACACTGTAGGAGCTGCTGCTTCCAGTCTACATCAGACGGTTACTACTACAGTAGGAGCGGCTGGTATCCTGTCCATCGGCTGGCGATTGAGTATTACTCATAAATGCCCTTATTCCTGTTGCGTTTGTGACTGTGCATTTTTACGTTTCCAGTTCTACATATACATTTTTGTAACTTTACTACGCTATGAGTGCGCCTGTTTTTTGTTTGTTTTTCTTGTAGATATCTTGGAGGGAGTGGTGTTCCCCTTTTATTCAGGTTGCAAAGACTCAATTGAACAAGCGTGTGGAGCTGGACTCTGATTTGTATTGTATCTGGACATTATTTTCTTAATTTGTTTTTTTATTTTAATTTTATTATTTTTTAGTCCGAAACAGCATACATACTTTTTTTTCATATTTTGACCACTATATGCTAGGGAGTTTTAGGCTGGCGCCACCTTCTGTTTTCTCTTTTTCTTGTGTGTATATATATATATATATATATATATATATATATATATATTTATATATATATATATATATATCCACTACTGGTATAGAACTAACTGCTACAGTTGTACACTAGTAAAAGACCAACCGTGAACCACTGTCAACTACTTACAAATGTGACTGTTACTTCCATACTTTATTTTGCTGTTCAGGAAATAACAATTGTCATATTCGGGAGGGGTGGGGGGGAAGAAATGACACGCAGATTTAAAAAAAAAATGTTTTTACAATTGTTAGTTTGTGTAAATTTGACATTCTTTATTTTTATTTAACCATATCATGGAAACTGTGCACATATCCACTGTGATTCTTATTACAAGATTACAAGATTTCATGATGCATTTAGTTACGGTATTATTGGTCTAATTAACCAATTAGATAGCCAGGCACTAATGAAAGAAAAAGTATTGCATAGTTCATGGCACTTGTAATATCAACCTTTGGCTTTATTGTGCAATATAACAACTGTTCAACGTGCGTGATTTACTTTGATTAAGAACTGCTCTTTGCAGTAGGGTCTGGGTGGAAAACACAGAAACAATCTGCGTGGTTAAAATATTCAGAGTGTATGATACCTTTACTACCAGAATGATTGTAACTCATTGCTCATAAATATCCAACACTTCGCATCAATAGAAAGTTTGTTTAAAATTCATTAAGTAAAAAGTTTTCAACAAACGTCATTACATATGAAACATATGAAACAACTGATCAGATTTGTGTCCAAGCTGGGAAAGAGATATTTGGCATGGATGTTTAATGCACATGTAATCCATGTCTTTACAGGCTGCATCTTTGTGGCCTTTATGAGTGCGGTACTTCCACCTGCACAACAGCTCGTTTCTGTGATTTGCTCTTGATGTACTATTCAGTGCCAATCTTCACATAGACCGGTTTCTGTGACGCCATTGACTTGAGGCTCATACTGATTATTTCCCTGTTTGTTTTGCGCAGTGATGTTCATGGCGATATTCATTTATATGCTGATGTGAAAAAATAATTAGATTACACGGTTACATTATTGATCTGACTCCCACAACCACAAAGCAGGAAATTATAGGTACTGCAGCAGTGACTTCCGTAATTCCAACCTGTTCAGGACTGGCTTAGATTCTTTCTCTGTAGTTTTTCTCTTGGTGGTTAGCGCCTCCAGCCGTAGTGGGCTCCAGGGTGTCCAGAGATCAGCCCCCACTATTGCACACGTCCCCTCCTGCCCAAGGACTGACCCTTAGAGATGAGTGTAATGAACAAGGGTCTTTATTGGCAGGCATTCACTGCAGATGGTTCCATACAGCGGTGCAGACTCTCAGAGGTTCCAGGCCCCTGGATGGTGCTTGCCCCTGATCTTACATGGCATATGTGGTTCGAAGCACGCTCTTCCTGCGCTGGGAGAGACTCACAGCTCTACTGCTCTCTTACTCCTCCAGAGCAGGACTGACTAAATTGGACACTCCTTCTCAGGAGAAACCAGAAGGGGTGGGCTCATGGTCTATACCTATCCATGACACCACCACACTTCTGGTCACTCATAAGAGGGGCATGAGGGGGGGTCAAGAGCCTGTAGATTAACCTGTCACAGTCTAGACTACTAGGAGTTACATGACAGGGAGAGAGAGATAGGCCAAAAGATACAGACCATGTTACACAAATAAAAAGTTGTCTTTCAAGACCACGTAGACAGTGGTGGTACTAGCTTGTTGAGAGCCCAAAAATGTGACTCGCACCTTATTCTTACATCTTAAACAACCCACTAAAAGAATATTTTCGATAATTGTTCACTTATAATTGCGTATATCTTATACTATATAATTGAAAGCACTGTATGCCTGCCTGCCTGGATGTCCGGTGTCCCTAGGGGAAATCTCATTGGTCCCTTGGCCCGCCCCCGCACACCTCTCATTGGCCTGAGGCGGAGTGACGGGCCAAAGGACACACAGGGACACACACACACACAGGGATACACACACGGACACGGACGGACACACACACACACACAATCCCCTCCCGGTGCCCCTCACTCTCCCCCGTCAGCTGGACCGCACCTCAACTTCCACACACCCCCCACCCTCCCTGTGCCCGAACTTACCTGGAGTCCCGTGTACACACACACACATTCCCACCCCCCCGAAGCTCACACACACCTCACCCCCCCCAAGCTCATCCCCCCCCAAAGGTCACACCCCCCCACCCCCCCAAGCTCACACCCCGGCGCCGCTACAGTCAGCGGGGGAGCGGAGTGAGCGCCCGGGACACACGCGGGGGAGCGGCCACAACACGCGGCCTCCCGCCTCACATCCACGTGGGAGCGGCCGGATGAGTGAGGCAGCGGCCGGATGAGTGAGGCAGCGGCCGGATCAGTGAGGCAGCGGCAGGATGAGTGAGGCAGCGGCAGGACGGGTGAGCTCCCCCCCTCCACATGCTACGTGCTGCTCTCCCCCCTCCACATGCCCCGTGCTGCTCTCCCTGCAGCTTCCCCCCCCCTCCACATGCTACGTGCTGCTCTCCCCCCTCCAGCGCACGGGACACACGCGGGGGAGCGGCCACAACACGCGGCCTCCCACCTCACATCCACGTGGGAGCGGCCGGATGAGTGAGGCAGCGTCCGGATGAGTGAGGCAGCGGCAGGATGAGTGAGGCAGCGGCAGGACGGGTGAGCTCCCCCCCCCTCCACATGCTACGTGCTGCTCTCCCCCCTCCACATGCCCCGTGCTGCTCTCCCTGCAGCTTCCCCCCCCCCTCCACATGCCCTCTGTCCGGCTCCGGACACACACACACACTATCCCCAGCACCACCACATCAGCACACCGGTATCCCATGCCCCCCCAGCACACTGGCATTCTCGGCTCCCCGCCATTCCCAGCCCCCATCAACACCATCAGCACCCACACATCGGCACCTTTGCACCTCCCCCATCGGCACACCCACATCTGCACCCCCACATCAGCACCAAACACTCCCAAATCAGCACCCCGATACAATCACCATCAGTACAGCCACAGCAGCACTACCACCACACATGGGCCGCGTGGACCACTCCTCACCCAAATGCCACACCCACACCACAAACATCCCGGGCAACGCCGGGGCTCTCAGCTAGTACATACTAAAAAGGATCACTAAAATGAATGTAACCATGTTTCTCCTACCCAATCTCACATGGGGTCTCCTTAGGGAAATAGCACTCTGGTTACATTGCTCTTGTTGGTGCATACCTGCTGGTAACAGGGGGCCCTGGGTCTCCCGCGGTGACATGGGGGATAACAGGACAGGCTTCTGCGGTTGTGCCCGAATTCTTCTTGCTGATGCAGCGCCTCCATCTTGTGCAGCCCCCAGGGGTATGAGGTGAAGTATCTGCAAAAGAGTTATGTTCCCCTCCTCCCAATATACTCCACTCTCAAGCAGGAGGTATAGGTAAAAGCAGATGGTCTTTATTATCTTCTCTGTTCAGCAGCAGTCTCTCTCACACAGCAGACAGAAGGTATCCACCCTCAGGATGTCCCTGAACTCACTCCTGATCAAGGGCCTCAAGAGTAGTTCCTGCTCTTCCCCTACCCTCTTTTAGGGTAGGAGGTATGGGATTAACCCCTGAATCCCCTAGGGAAGACCTCAAGCCTACCAGAGCCCTGGCAGCTTATCACGGGTACCCATCTCTCTCAATGGTAGAGACCCACTGACTAAATGGAAGGAACAGTACAGTAAGCAGCTCCAACAGGCACCATCCCTGTGTCTTCTAATTGGACACAGGCCTGATGACACTGCCTTCACTGAATCACTGCACTGCATGAGATGGGGAAAACCCATAATTACTACTGGCAACCAGCCCTTACCAGGTATTATTGCACAGGAGGACAGAATAATAGCCCAAACCTACCTGGGCTATATTAAAAAAAGAAATCCTGATCATTGTCTCTGAGCAACTCGAGCTAAGATTAAAGTCAGGAGTGGGGGCGCTGGGAGTTGATTGCAGGCTGTTGCTGGATTGGGCACGGACTGGAATGAGCAGAAGGGAGATTCTGGGCAGGCACAACAAACAAAACACACCGAATATATGAATATAAATGTAGCACCTTTACCCCCATCCTATGTGAGATTGGGTCGCTACCTGTATGTTTCCTAGTTCTGTGCCAACCTGTGAGGCAACAGGAGGGCCCTGAGTTGCTCCGCGATGGTGTGGGGAGAAGCAGGACAGGCTTTTAGGGTGCTTCATTCTCTTTGGCAGCACCGATCCTGGGTATGCAGGATGGACCATGCTGACATTTCTTTATCCCAAGGCAGTGAATCACACAAGCATATGGTTCAATGGATGTTTATTGCATATTCCAGATTTTACAGCATGCCTTGGTGCCCCTGGAAGGTTACCTTAAGGCCCATCTAGGGTCCCTTCTGGTGCTCCTCCTGTATCCCCTTATGGGATACAGGGTAGATGTTGTCACTCCACAGTGGGAGGAAAGAGACACACTGACTTCTGGCAGAGTGCCAGTATATACCTTGGGGGGTTGGGCTAGTGCCCTGCCCCATAACAGGGCAGGTCTGATACTGACAGGCGCACATAAACCTCATGTGACCCAGCCAGTATACTCCCCCCAGGCTGACACCCTCAGGTTGTTGCTAGGCCCGCCCTTGGATACAGTAAGTGTATCCAAGGCTGCAATAGCAAACTAGGCCTTCATAGGGAATTAACCCCTCCAGTGTCTGTCCCTAGCAGGACTTATACTGTTAGGGACCAAAGAAAAAGGTAACGTCCGGAGGCTATGCTACATAAATAATATACATTTAGTCTATATTAGTAATCCCATCAGGACAGGGCATTGCTTGGCCATTCATGCCAGGCCGATGGGGAACAACTTTTCCACCCTGGCAATAATAGTCAGATTGTGTTTGTGCAAATAATTCCTGTCCTGTGAGGATTAATACTTAAATACAACTTGGACCCATAAGGTATGGTCTTTAATTCCACATGGGCATTGCACCTCCACTGCAATGACATGTTACTGTATACCAGGCCTGCACAACTCGTAAAGCGAGAAGGGCCGAACTGCTCCAAGGAAAAAAAATTGGGCCGCACGGGTAAAATCATCATCATCATCATCATCATCATCTCTCCTCCAGCACCTCTCATCATCATCATCATCATCATCATCAGCCTCATATATCTCCTCCAGCACCCCTCATCATCATCCTCATATCTCCACCAGAACCCCTCACTATCAACCTTTGCGATACTCCCCATCTATCTCTCATACCCCCATCTCCCCCTCATCCACACACATAATACTCCCTCTCCACATCAAACACACAATATCCCCCTGCACACCACACACATCCCACCCCCTGCACCTCACATCCTTCTCCCCCCCTGCAACTCACACCACTCTCGCCCCCTGCACCTCACACCACTCTCCCCCCCCGCACCTCACACCACTTTCCCCCCCTGCACCTCACACCACTTTCCCCCCCTGCACCTCACACCACTCTCCCCCCCTGCACCTCACACCACTCTCCCCCCCTGCACCTCACACCACTCTCCCCCCCCTGCACCTCACACCACTCTCCCCCCCTGCACCTCACACCACTCTCCCCCCTGCACCTCACATCACTCTCCCCCCCTGCACCTCACATCACTCTCCCCCCCTGCACCTCACATCACTCTCTCCCCTTGCACCTCACATAACTCTCTCCTGCACCTCCAATCACCCCTGCACCTCACATCACCACTCCTGCACATCACATCCCCTGCACCTCACCCCCCTGCACCTCCAATCACCCCCCTGCACCTCCAATCACCCCCCTGCACCTCCAATCACCCCCTGCACCTCCAACCACCCCCCTGCACCTCCAATCACCCCCCTGCACCTCCAATCACCCCCCTGCACCTCCAATCACCCCCCTGCACCTCCAACCACCCCCCTGCACCTCCAATCACCCCCCTGCACCTCCAATCACCCCCCTGCACCTCCAATCACCCGTGCACCTCACATCACCCCTCCTGCACATCACCCCCCCCCTCCTGCACATCACATCCCCTGCACCTCACCTCCCTGCACCTACAATCACCCCCCTGCACCTCCAATCACCCCCCTGCACCTCCAATCAACCCTGCACCTCACATCACCCCTCCTGCACATCACCCCCCCCCCCTCCTGCACATCACATCCCCTGCACCTCACATCACCCCCTGCACCTCCAATCACCCCCTGCACCTCCAATCACCCATGCACCACCAATCACCCCTGCACCTCACCCCCTGCACCTCACATCACCCCTCCTGCACATCACCCCCCTCCTGCACATCACATTCCCTGCACCTCACCCCCCTGCACCTCCAATCACCCCCTGCACCTCCAATCACCCCTGCACCTCAAATCACCCCTGCACCTCAAATCACCCCTGCACCTCACATCACCCCTACACCTCACATCACCCCTCCTGCACATCACCCCCCTCCTGCACATCACATCCCCTGCACCTCACCCCCCTGCACCTCAAATCACCCCTGCACCTCACCCCCTGCACCTCACATCACCCCTCCTGCACATCACCCCCCCCTCCTGCACATCACATCCCCTGCACCTCACCCCCCTGCACCTCCAATCACCCCCCTGCACCTCCAATCACCCCCCTGCACCTCCAATCACCCCTACACCTCCAATCACCCCTGCACCTCGCCCCCTGCACCTCACATCACCCCCCTGCACCTCACCTCACCCCCCTGCACATATCCACGTTCGGATCAGGGGGGGGGGAGCGGCCGCAGAAGAGCTCAGCTGGCTGTGACTTCCCCCTCTGTCCCACGTTGCGAGCGGGGGGGTGGGGAGGGAGCAAGGAGCGGGAGCGGGCCCTGCGCATGAGCGCCGGGACCGCGGGGAATCGCCGCCATTTTTTTTCCAAAGTTTTTTTTTTTTTTTCAAAAAAAATTTTTTTCAAAGTTTTTTTTTTTTTTTTTTTTTTTAAATCTCATCGAGGGCCGCACAGAGAGGCCAGGCGGGCCGCGTGTTGTGCAGCCCTGCTGTATACTAAGATGATCATCCACATTTCCACTTTGAAATTATGTTTTTTATTGTGTTTTCACAGGAGAGAGGTGGTACAAAAAGCAAACAAGGTTAGGTTGGGGTTTAACCTAACATGGAGAAATTAAGTTACAATTTAGGTAGTATATACTGTACAGTAGTAAGATACAATTTGTACAGGGATATTATGCAGTTGTTTAATGCGTAGTGATCTTATCTGATCCTTTACTACAGGTGTTGGTCAATTGGTTTCCTATATAATACAGATTTCTGGAATATATCACAAATTGTTAAAGTAGTTTAGTGTTTGCTGTTTCTTGGGCAGTATCTGGTAAAAGGAAGGGGAGTTTCCTTCCTGCAATTCCATACATGGTGGATTATACCATTGTAGGTGTTTAAAGTAAGGAAGGTGATACTGCAATGGTTTGAATTCTCACTTTGCAAGAGTAAAATAACTTGCAGCTGTTTATTTATAATATTCACTTATGTTTGTGTAGCACCCGTGACTAAGGGAAACTACCTGTGCTGCTGTTACCTGCGTGGCTTGCAGGAGGCCTAAGCCTCCGCCGCTAGGAACCTGGGGAGGTCTCACTTCTCCAGTTGCAGCGCCTCCACCTGCAAGGGATCCTTGCGCAGGATAACCCCTCACATATACCGAGTGTATATACAGTTAGGTCCGGAAATAATTGGACACTGATACAAGTTTTATTATTTTGGCTGTGTACCAAAATAAATTCAAGTTACAGTTACAGTAAATAATGAATAGGGGCTTAAAGTGCAGTCTATCAGCTTTAATTTGAGGGTATTCACATCCAAATTGGAGGAAGGGTTTAGGAATTGCATCTCTTTAATATGTAGCCCCCTCTTTTTCAATGGACCAAAAGTAATTGGACAATTGACTCAAAAGCTGTTTCATGGACAGGTGTGGGCTATTCCTTCGTTATTTCAGCATCAATTAAGCAGGTAAAAGGTCTGGAGTTGATTCCAGGTGAGGCATTCACATTTGGAAGCTGTTGCTGTGAAACCACAACATGCGGTCAAATGAGCTCTCAATGCAAGTGAAACAGGGCATCCTTAGGCTGCAAAAAAAAAGAAAATCCATCAGAGAGATAGCAGGAACATTAGGAGAGGCCAAATCAACAGTTTGGTACATTCTGAGAAAAAAAGAACGCACTGTGAGCTCTGCAACACAAAATGGCCTGGACGTCCACGGAAGACAACAGTGGTGAATGATTGTAGGATCCTTTCCATTTTAAAGAAAAACCCCTTCACAACATCCAGCCAAGAGAAGAACACTCTCCAGGAGGTAGGCATATCATTATCCAAGTTTACCATAAAGAGAAGACTTCACGAGAGCAAATACAGAGGGTTCGCCACAAGGTGCAAACCATTCATAAGCCTCAAGAATAGAAAGGCCAGATTAGATTTTGCCAAACAATATCTAAAAAAGCCAGCCCAGTTTTGGAACAGCATGTTTGGACAGATGAAACTAAGATCAACCTGTACAGGAATCATGGGAAGAAAAAAGTATGGAGAAGGCTTGGAACGGCTCATGATCCGAAGCATACCACATCATCTGTAAAACACAATGGAGGCAGTGTGATGGCATGGGCATGCATGGCTTCCAATGGCACTGGGTCACTAGTGTTTATTGATGATGTGACAGAAGACAAAAGCAGCCGGATGAATTCTGAAGTGTATAGGGATATATTGTCTGCTCAGATTCAGCCAAATTCAGCGAAGTTGATTGGATGGCGCTTCACTTTACAAATGGACAATGACCCAAAACATACTGCGAAAGCAACCCAGGAGTTTTTTAAGGCAAAGAAGTGGAATATTCTGCAATGGCCGAGTCAATCACCTGATCTCAACCCGATCGAGCATGCATTTCACTTGCTGAAGACAAAACTTAAGGCAGAAAGAACCACGAACAAACAACAACTGAAGACAGCTACAGTAAAGGCCTGGCAAAGCATCACAAAGGAGGAAACTCAGCGTTTGGTGATGTCCATGTGTTCCAGACTTCAAGCAGTCAATGCCTGCAAAGAATTCTCAACAAAGTATTAAAAATGAAAAATGTATTTATGATTGTGTTAATTTGTCCAATTACATTTGAGCCCCTGAAATAAGGGGACTGTGTATGAAAGTGGTTGCAATTCCTAAACGTTTCATACGATATTTTTGTTCAACCCTTTGAATTAAAGCTGAAAGACTGCACTTCTATTGCATCTCGGTTGTTTCATTTCAAATCCATTGTGGTGGCGTACAGAGCCAAAATTATGAAAATTGTGTCTGTGTCCAATTATTTCTGGACCTAACTGTATATAAAGTATTTCCTAAACATACATATAACACAATACAATACAGGGCCACCCAAGGCCATACCCATACAATACCCCCACTGTCTGATCACCACCTTGTCCACACCCCGGTGAGGTTTCCCCAAAGTTCTGAGGGTGCCCTGGGCACCTAACCATCCGGTGTCCACAAGACAGGCCCACACCAAAGTGTGTGAGGAGTAGCTCTACTCCTGTGTGTGGCCATTGTGTACTTGCAGGTACCTTCATCGTCTTAGGCCAGACCAGGCCAAACTGTAGCATGGATCCGTCGGATCGCCGAGTGATCCCAAGATGCGATCTATCCACTCCTTTCACGAAGGCGCCCGCCTCTGAGGGAGCTCCCGCTGGAGTGTGTTCCTTATAAGTGTCTCTTAGGAATGCCTGTGGTCTGGTCCCAGACCGCATGCCGTGCACACCGTAAGGCATCCGTCACCGGTGTGCTAATGCTAACTAGCTGAATGCTACTGGGAGAAGAGTCCCTATCTACGGGCTTTCCATGCAGCACCCACAAGCTGAGGTGAGTCGGGGCCTAACTGGGACCTGGGGGGAATCTGGTCTAGTCTGGGAGCCACCTGCACCCAGACACTACCTTACCCCTTGCTGTCCCTGCTCTGACTGAAACGTGGTCCCCAGTGCATCAAATGTATCTCCTTTGCTCTCTGGAAATCTGGGCGCCCTATTAGGTCTACGTGGTCTAAAGCCCCTGGGGCTGCTGGGACTTGTAGTCCTGTGCGGAGCCTGCCTAATGGCCACCGCAACTAATAAAACACTGCGCATGCGCATCGTGCCTATTGCGCATGCGTGAGAAGTAAAGATGGCTGCTGCCTGTGCTCTGAGCACCGGAGTGCTCCCCGCACTTATACCATTCCGCCTGTAGCTCCGGCGGCACCCAGCGCCTCCCTGCAGGCTCTGCTCCCCCCGTACTCGCACCAGAGGTAAGGGACATGGCTACACCTTGCTGTAGGATACTCTATACTTAATGCCAAGTTTATTATGTTTTCTAATTTGTTTGTTTTGCAATGTTTCTCCTGTGTATTTGGCTACATTTGGATTAGTCCTGGAATTAACCAGGTGTTTGGAACTATTTAAGGAGGGATCAGTTGTGAAGGTTGGACTTCACTGCAGCTGCCCTGCAAGTTCCAGGCTCCTCAAATCTGCCGTCCCTGCTTTCTTAAAGAGCTGTTTCATGAAAGTCCAAACAAAGGAAGGGAGGTTATGAGCTTAAAGAAACCCTGCAATCCATACGGACACAACCTCCCACATAAGTAACTGGGTTGGGATGAATTGATGTCTGTAGTAAATGGCCAATAAGTTGGCATTTTTAGTAAGGACATTCCAACCATATATAAAAGAAAGTGAACTGCATTCCTCAATTTTGAAAAAGTTTGAGGTCTAAGGATATATTTTATGAAGTTTGTCAGGGGTGAGATACCATCTATAAAGTAATTTGAAACTGTTCTCTTTTATGGTGGTGTTGATAGAGATAGATGATATTGTCTCCCAACTCCCTTCCCAATCATCAAACTCTAGGTATTCCCAGGTCTTTGTCCTGTTGTTTAATATAAGACATATTTGCGTTTGTACAATGGGGGAGTACTTCTTGGTATAGCGTGGAAAACAGACCTTTGGACATTGGGTCGCCCTTGCAAATATTTTCGTATATGATATTTCTGGAGGTGTAAGAAGGGCCCTTTAAAATTAAATGTCTAATCTGTAAATATATGTATGGTTCGTGGGGGGTATTTGGTGGGTTTCTTTTAATGGATAAAATGATTTTATCCAGTCTCTAAGATATTTCCAACTCGAATGAGACCCTTTGTCATCCCCCATTTAAATTGGTTTGTGGACAAACCTGGTAGAAAGTCCGGACTGAAGAACAGAGGTGTCATGTTGCAAGTTGATGTGGTCATCTTCACCTTTATACTGGGGATTTTTCATTCTTAAGGAGTGAATAATAGCAGTGAGTGTTCAGGATTGTAATAGTTTTTCTTTTGGATTTTGCCAGAGTATATGGTCTAGTTTTACTGGGTGGCATTAGATTCTTCTATGTCTACCCATCTGATGATGCCCTGTATATATCAAATGCTGATTTGGGTTATTACGCCGCCCTGTAGTGGAGTTGCAGAATTGGTACTTCCAGCCCCAGCTACTTGCCGATTTGGGGTGATAGAATTTGTCGGCTGACTTTAGGCTTCTGTTACTGGCCCATATAAATGTCCGTATTTTTTGTTGTAGAGACTTTAAGTCTCCCTCAATCCGTGGGAATAGACTGTGACCTAAATAGATACAGGATCATGGGCAGCAATGTCATTTGTCCTATCCAAGATAAGGAATACTTAGACCAGGCTTCGTGATTCTTTTTAATTTTTTTATACATATAGGAACCGGCGGCCTGGTATAGTAAATCTAATGGAGTGGTTATCTTAACACCTATATAACCCCCCCTCCTAATGGGTTACTAGAGGGTTGGAGTGCATAGGACCCCACCCTATTTTGCCATGGGATCATGACATCATGGGGAGTATAAAGAGATGAGGAATGTTCGAGAAGGTTATGTTCCGGGGGGACAATAGGATAAATGTGGACGTTGTATAAAAATCTTCCTTTTAATAGTTGGAAAGGACAACATTTAAGCTTAAACATGGGACTGTGAGCACCCTGACGGCCTGACATCCAAAACCTATACCAAACTAGGTATACTTTTACAGGAACAAATCCTCCCTAAGCTTGCTAGTCAGAAAGCGTATCGCATAGCAGATGCTAATGCCAATTATAGACCATGGAGACATAGTATATGGCTCGGCATCCCAAACCCACCTTAGCAAACTTGACACCCTCTACAATTCAATTTGTCGTTTCGTTCTCTAATGCAACTACAACACTCACCACTGCGAAATACTCAAAGAACTAGATTAGTCGTCACTCGAGTCTAGGTACAAAGTTTACCTTTTCTGTCTTGCCTTCAAATACTTTCTGGGCAAGCTACTCATCTATCTGAACAAGCTCCTCACCCCTACCACATGCAGCACTTATCATCTGAGATCAGATTCCAAAAGACTGTTCATGGTCCCAAAGCTCAACAAAGTATCCGGTCGCTCCTCCTTCTCTTACCGTGCACCCCAAAACTGGAACAACCTACCAGAGACTCTCACATCCACCACCAGTTTAATTTCTTTCAAAACTAAGGCTGTCTCACATTTTAATATGGTCTGTAACTGTTACATAAGCCTATAATATACATCTTCTCTAACTGTGCATGCAATGTATTGTATATAATGTATACCCTGTTCATTTATGTAACTGTATTTGTAACCATGTATTATTTGTCATATTAACTATGTCCAGGACATACTTGAAAACAAGAGGTAACTCTCAATGTATTACTTCCTGGTAAAACATTTTATAAATAAATAAACGTGTTTCTAAATGTAACATAGTAAATAAAATGACAACTAAAAATAACAGTTAAACTTTTAGGGATTCATATTTAGGGTACAGAAAATAGATACTTTTTTTATTCACAAACTTACACAGTCACTTACCTTTTAAGATTAAGTTTCAATATAGAGTAAAATTAGGGGGTTCATTAAACTTGAATAATAAAAGCTGGGCCACTATTGCAGGGAAACTCCCATTGAAGTGCCCCTATCTGTATTATCGCCGTTGAATGAATAAACCCCAAATTGTCCTAAAAACACAGTGATCCTGTGCTTCATCCCAACAAATTTCAAATCTGCTAAACATTGGAGCAAAACCCTTCGGGCCTCATCTTCAAAAAAAATCTTTCTTTTACAGTATTTGTATGCTATAAAAACAGAAAAGGGAAGGAGTTGAAAAATAGAAATGACAAAAAAGATTTTGTAATTAAAGCCTTACATAACGGAGATGCCTGCAGAGTCTCTACAGTGAAAACGTGTAAATGCAAGAGTGGAAAGTTTATGAATGAAAGAGGAAAATTGGTAAAAAAAAAAAAATTAGGCGCTTAGATTTGTAAGTAATAATATCACTTGTGCGCACATTCACGTCTCAGACAGGTCTGCAACCCTAATAAAACACAATAGGTAGCGCTAATAATGAAATAATAATATGTATATATATATATATATATATATATATATATATATATATATAAAAATAATGATAATACAATTATATAAACAATAAAGTGGAGCAGCCTAGATAAACATCTGACCCCCAGTCAGATAAGAGCAATGGAACTATAATGGTATCAATGGCGCTAACAACAAATTAAAAATAAATAAATGAATATACAACCAGATGACGATTGGAAGATTCAATGATGATCTCAGCAAACGGTGATCAAACATGAAATGCAAGAAAAAAGAACATAGTGTAATACTGTATATACTACGACAGACAGACAAACAATGACTAACAATGTTGCTGAAACACACAGATGACTAAATAAAAATAGTATATTTAATATATCATAAAAACATACAAGACAATTATGACAAAGTTATAGGTCCCAACGATTCTCATAATTGTCATAACCTATAACTTTGTCATAATTGTCTTGTATGTTTTTATGATATATTAAATATACTATTTTTATTTAGTCATCTGTGTGTTTCAGCAACATTGTTAGTCATTGTTTGTCTGTCTGTCGTAGTATATACAGTATTACACTATGTTCTTTTTTCTTGCATTTCATGTTTGATCACCGTTTGCTGAGATCATCATTGAATCTTCCAATCGTCATCTGGTTGTATATGCATTTATTTATTTTTAATTTGTTGTTAGCGCCATTGATACCATTATAGTTCCAGGTCTGCAACCCTGCTTTTTACCATTATCTCCTAGCGTAAAAGTGCTTCCACTGCAGCAAGGGATTCTGGGAAGACATGCAAATGAGCACAGTGTCACCGGTGGAAGGTTTTTGTTACTTTTTTTTTTACCCACCATAACTTATTTAATAAGTAATAATACAAATAATGGTATAAAGTCTTGTACAAATGGTGCAATGTACACTGTGACTATCTCCCTACAACCACTGGCTATACTGTACATTATTAGAGGGTTTCTTCTTTCATCATGTATTATGCATCAGGCTTTTGATAAGAAAGGTTAAGGATCTTACTAGGATATATGTAGTCAGGTCACCTTATGACTACTATTCTGCCCTTGGGCTGTGTAAAGAATCGGGGATCACAGCGTGACTCCCCCTTACCACCCGCGGGTACTGCTGCTCCCGCTGTGTCCCCCATTTGCCGGTACCCCTGCCGGGCTGCCGCTGCTCCGCACGCAGCATGTAAACATGCGGCCGCCATTAAACCTGCACGCGCGCTCTCCAGCCTTACAGAGCGCGCGTCAGGCAGTTATAATTTATTCACCCCTCTGGGGTCTAGACCACGCTCCCGGCACTCGCACGGCTCACGGCCGCATCCCCCTGCCTCTCAGCTGTTCTGCAAACACCTTCATCAGCACAAACAACCCAGTGCTGCTCCACACTCTCATCCGGGCCTTCCTCTGCTTCCTATTGGTCAGCCCACCTTTATAGTCCCTGTTGCACATTGCTCTGCATATTCTTTGCTAGTGGATGTGTACTTTGATTGTCACTTCATTACAGTGCTACTCAGGTTCTGACCCCGGCTTCCTCCTGACTACACTGCTTCTCTCGTCCCTCGAACTCGGCTTGTACCTCGACCTTCCGGATCACTCTACTCCCTGACCTCGGCAACGGCAACCACTACGGCTCTTCTATCCTCCAGAACTGGCAAGTACTATAGCTATAGTCTCCTGGCCGGCAACGCAAATACCACACTCCGGACACTCTCCTTCTGCTGCGGGTGCGTGTAAACTTACGTCCCACCTCAGTGGTAGGGATGGGTCTGGTCTGCGGGCAGCACTGCCGTAACAGGCTGGCAGTAAACCCTGGTACAAGCCTGTTATACCTCCTGTCTGGTGCGTGACCTTACTGGGGGGAGAGGTAATAGTTCTACCGCGGGAGATCAACTTCAGTTCCTGGAGCCTACGGCAAGTGGAGGTGCTGCACTGCTAAAGATATGTGGGGTACGAACCCCAGAAGCCTGGTCCTGTGTCCCCACTGCCATCGGCGGACGACTCAGCCCTCCTGTTGCCAGCTATATATATGCACCATACACCGTAATAATAGACAAATCTCCCACTGGGTGGGGGAAACAATCTTACATATATAGCATGGGTCCCCCTGGACCCCTTTTTGCCTCCCTGGGTCCCCGTGTCTTTCTCTACCTCAGGAGGGTGTGTGTGATGGTGGCAACTGCGCAGAGTGCGGACAGGCGAGCGCATCCCTTCGCAGGACGCCACCATCTTGTATGTGTCCGCGCATGTGCAGTGAGTTGTGCATGCGCAGAAGGAGATGCAGGGCAGCCCTTAGGCAGAGTAGGCTCCGTGGGGAACTACAAGCCCCATAAGGCATAGGGGCAATCACCACACTTTGCGCGAGAGCCAATAGGGCTCTAGGATTCCCTGCTGTAGGGAATAGATACATTTGGCACACAGGGACCACGTTAGTCAGAGCTGGGAGACAGATAGGGGAGGTTGTATGTGCAGGGTGTCTGTGGCCCCTGCACTAGGCCAGAGACCCCTTGATAGGCCCCAGCTAGGCCCCGACGTCTATAACAAGATTGTGGCTGCTACAGGGACAGGCCCCTTAGGTAGGACACGGCCCTATTAGCTGCTTAAGTTCAGGGACACAGCTGCAACGCTGCGCAACCCTGAGGATTGTGGTCTGGGACCAGATCACCCTGCAAGATATAGAGACTATCTGTCTGTGGGACATTCCAGCTGGGTACCACCCACACGGAGGAGGACCCATCACAGAGGCAGACACCATCGCTGGATCAGCGGATCCTGTACAGCTACCAGTTGGCGCGCCCGGGTGGTACCTACTTCACTAAGTGCACCAACCAATTAACACACACCATAGTGGCAGCGCTGACCACATATAAGGGTGGGGGTTATATTCTTGTGGACACCAGGGTGGTTGGGTGCCGGAAGGCCCCGTCAGGTACGATGGACACGGTGTGGGTTACACGGTGGTGGGATACGGCCGTGTGAGGCTTGATGGGTAGCTGTAACCAGTAGCATTATTATTCTCAATTCTGTTTATGCATAGTCCTAAGTAAAGGTTATTGTTATTTTATAGAGTATGTGTATTAGTATCTTTGGGTTCCTGTGAGGGGCTCCTCCCACTACGTTGGGATCCATCCCAGGTAGAGGTGCTGCACCAAGATTGTTGTTGTTATATCACCCATGGCTCCCCATGGCGGAGGCTTGGGACCTCCGTGAGCCAACAGGTAATGCCAGCACCGGAAGACTCTTACAGTAGGGGGCAAGAGGGCTACACATATAATTATTCTCTTTTAAGATAGGACAGAGTACCACTACTTGTAGTAGCTCTTGGTTAACCCCTACCCGTAACACTTTCATTGCCAAGGTGGCCTGCAATGATGCATTAATCAACGCTACTATATGGCCTGGAAAACCACTTATTTTTGTCTTTTCAACCCCACATTGCCATGGTTTTTAAAAATGTTATTTACACACTTGCATTTTTCTTTAAAGAGAAAGTGTATTTAATTTAAAGATGCCCCTTCTCCATTTCTGTTTTCCCAGCATAAATAATGTATGCATGTATAGAAAACATAGTGCACACAGCTTTTCACCAGTGTCAAAGTATACAATGTTTTAACACTGGTTGCAGAATCCCCTGGCAGATGAGTACACATTTATCTTAGAAACAATAACAATACAATGGGTAGTGGCACAGCCTGCCCTCTCTGTGCACCTTCCCGGGAATACAGCTGCCTGCTCCACTCCAGGTTTTGTTATTCCACTGTGTGTTTTGGGTTTTGCAAGCTGGGGTGAGACGGAGTTATTGGGGGAGTGTGTGGCCAAGTCAGGGGGTCCCCAGTGCACGCGTGAGCGGGGGAAGTGCAGGGCTGTGTGTGTGTGCACTAAGGTGAGGGGTTTGCTGCAGCGCACAGGACCTGAGGGGGAGGAGATAGGACACAGTCCCCGGTAGGACAATGCAGGCTCGTCGCCTGACCAAGCGGTCCATCCTGGGCAGCAAGGTGAGCGCATCGGACCCGGGGCACAGGGAGGCGAGGTGGGGGCAGAGCATGGGGTCATCAGCCCTGCAGTTCCTGGAGGAAGATGAGGAGCAGCAGCAGCAGCAGCAGAGACCCACATCACACAGTGGGGGATATCTGAGGTCCCTCCTAAAGGTGAGTCCCAGGGGTGCCCCCCTGCTTGGGGAGGGAGGTGGTTATCTGTGTGCATGCCGATCTGTGCTGCTCAGCCACGTGGGGTTATTATTTAGGGGGTGACTTTCCTTGTGGTGGGACAACAAAGGGAATAAGTTTCAGATCACAGCGCAGCCATCGGGTGTAGAAGTGTGAGTGCCAGGCAGTGAGTGCAGCTGCTTTCCAGCAATATTTGCAGCTGAGTGTTGCTCAGCGCTGTCATTGTGCAGCGATCAGGCTTAACCCTTTCATTACTTTGTGACAGCTCCTGTACCATCAAAGCAATTAATTAACTACATGTCTTAAAAAAGACGTGGGGGGGAGGGGTGGTGTACACGTCCACTTAACCCCTTAGTAGCCGAAGACGAGAACCGTTACTGATACATCAAGATATCTCACAACCTAATGTAAAAACATGATGCTGCCCCTCCCACCTTTTCTCCATAACATGTGGGTTTTGTTTATGCGAGGGGAGTTTCATGCCATTTATTAAGTCATCTCTTATTTGTGAAGCGGCAATTTACTCCAGGTGCGAGACCCAAATGGTACCCCACCCCAGGTGTGAGACCCCCAATGTGTGAGGTTTCCTGATGTCAGCAGTCCACCTCCTCCACTCACCTGGCAGTAAGTGAGGGTTGTTGCAGTAGCAGCTCTAACAAAGACCTACTGCTACGCATGGATCATGTGCAAACACTTTCACATCACATAATAACATCAGCAGCACAAACATCTCACATTAATACTATGCAAGTGGCTCACCTATTTCCTTCACCCTGCGTAAAACATGTAACAATAAGCACATACAATCACAGCTACTCTATACACACACAAAGGAATCTCTGCTCCACTTGAATTGACACGTTTCCCTTCCATTAAGGTACAGAAATCATATATTTTATTTCTTCAGTTGATGTGACATTGCTTTGCAAGAAATGCCTCATGTTTTTATAGACATGGGACTAGAGATTCCCCACATGGTGTACCCTGTAACCAAACAACAGAAACATAAGCTATGATCAGGAATTTTATCGAGGATATAAGGCCAAGTTGTAAACTTAATGAGATTTTCTCTGCCAGTAGTGCTTCTTTTTCCTGCACCAATATGACTTATCCATAGATGAAGTTTGTGTGGGGTTGAAACACCTAAGAAGATTCTTCTTTAAATCTCCATATAAATAAAAAGGACATCTCTGAAGAAGATATCTTTTGGTTTGTCCATGTTGATACTTCATCTCTGCACAACAGACAGATAAAGAATATTTAAATAATAAATATAGCCAAGGTCTTTAGCTGATAATGTTAATACACAATAATACTATAGTGTGTGAAGCCTATATCTACACATTTTGTCATGTTATTGTTTGTTTTAATGAAGAAGTTTGTTCTCAACAGCTTGAGTTATCTGCAGACGGATTGGTGTATATTCAGATTTGTCCGTATACTCTTTAGCAGAACTCTGGGCCAATGAGTCACTCCCAGCCTGCGAAAGTGTATATCAGTGGGCCGTGTATCATCGGCTTCAAACTTCATTGCGCTTACTAAGCAATTAAGTGCAGTTTTCACATGAAAATGGGTGATACAATTATTAAAAATGCTTGTGGAATGTACACATTGATATTTTTTTTTTTTTGATGTGTAATGGCATACACTCCAACTGCTCAAAAAGTAAATCAAAGAAAATGAACGATTTACGTTTTCCTTTTGATCTCCCCAAGTTTCAAGCCTGACGAAGGGGCCAGGGGGCCTTGAAAAGTGCTACTGCACCGACACACTTTATTCGAGCAAATACCCGGTATGTACCTGGCAGATACCTGGAATGCGCCGCTCCTCACCTCTGACAAGCCCCGTTGCATTTGCCTTCCCAGCCTGGGTTCATGCCTGGCTGATGGGCGGCTGATCTGTTAAATGATAATGATTAGGATTTAATAGGCTGCAATGCTTCGCGTGTCTACCAGATGGCATAAATTCATGAATTGTAATGCAGTATATATATATCTACTGTGCAGTATTGCAGCCAGAGGGAATAAAATGCTTCAATCCCTGCTTGGAAAATACCTCAATGCACTCGGGCAGAAAACAGTCACAAACCTCAATACACCCGGGTATACCCGAATTCGTGGGACTAGCCGAGCTCGAATAAAGTGTGTCGCCAGTGTATATCGTGCACATATAACGGTATGTGTCTGCTAACATTTATTTTCCCTGTGGTTGCTGATTCTTTCTGTATTGATGCATTAAAGACGATACTTGGTGAGACCAAAAGCAAAAAGTAAGTAAGTCCTTTTATTATTATTATTATTATTATTATTATTATTATTATTAAAAACATTTCTAAAAATAATTATAAAAATTGAGTGCTGATTCAGTTTGGTTTTTGTATACTTTCCAACTTCACCTATGTGGCAGGTACTTTACCTAGTTTTTCTGCGCTGTGTCTATATCAGATACTGTATTATAGTGAAAAAGAGAAACTATACTACAACCAAGCGCTCAACCTATTGTGAATTATGTGTACAATAAATTTTAGTGAACAACAAGTGAAGATAAATTAAATAAATGTGACAATTAGTGTGTCCAAACTTGATAAGGATAACCACTAAACACAATAGTCCACAAACCACCAAATTAGGGGAGGGTATGGGAATGGGCTGCCTAGGACTATAAACAAGTTATTCCATATAGCTATAAACAGAAGTGTTAGTACAGAGAGCAAAGTCCTTGGCGCACTATCAAGTGCGTGAACCTGATAAAATAGTCCTGTTGTTGAAGAACTAGTTGGAAAATGTCCACAGTCTGACCTCCTGGTTTCCTTCTGATATTTGTTTATCTGCAATCAAAGAGAACAGGAGACCATTGCGCAGTATCTCAAGTGAATTGAAGCCTCATCCACACAGCTGCTAGATACTTACATCTAGATGGGTATATGCAGACCTTGAAAGGTATCTTTAGACCGGAGGTTGGTATCTCTCACCGGGTTCCCCACTGGTGATGCTCCCGCTCCACAGATGGCCGATTCGCCCAATGGTACACAAGAGATAAAATGCCAAATAGTGTGGTACAGTACAATTTAATAAAACAATAAAAAGACCAACATTTGATGCACTCACATGCTAGATGATCTAACTGCACGATTTACAATGTGCCGTCCGCAAGCATGAGGGGCTGAACCGTGGTGTGTGTGGAGGCTGGATCCTGCGTGTATCTCTTCCTCGCGGCCGCAAATCGGAGCGCCAGGTCCACCTCAGATGACGTCACCTCCAACAGCAACCTCCTCAGCTGGTACTGGCACGTAGCATTTCTAATTTCTAATGTGAGTGATTTCTCTACTTTATTAAATAATGTGTCCAAATTCTCGGTGTCTATATCTATATTCTCCACCCCTGACTCATCAGCAAAAATGGTGTCAATATGACTACTACGTAGTGCACGATTAGAAAATAGTGACATTCTGAATTATGAAATGGTTGGCTGCTAGTGTAGAAAATGGAACCATTATATTATTTCTACTTTTTGATATACCATATGTAGTACTGTGTGAGAATTGTATTTTAGAAATGTTGTGTTACAGTCTTATTATAGTAAGTTTGTGATACAGTCACTGTGAATGACAGGAGTTTGCAATGCTAACATCAGCACTCCAGTCAATTAGCCCAACACCCCTCTGGGAGTAATTATCCTATTAGGGCAAGTCTAGGGCCAATTAGTTGTGCTTAAATAGCACCCTACAGCATCAATGCTCCATTACCCCTGAGGAAGTGACGTCAGAGGTCACGAAACGCGCGTAGGGTGGAGCTTAGCTGCACGCATTGCTACGTGCCAGTACCAGCTGAGGAGGTTGCTGTTGGAGGTGACGTCATCTGAGGTGGACCTGGCGCTCCGATTTGCGGCCGCGAGGAAGAGATACACGCAGGATCCAGCCTCCACACACACCACGGTTCAGCCCCTCATGCTTGCGGACGGCACATTGTAAATCGTGCAGTTAGATCATCTAGCATGTGAGTGCATCAAATGTTGGTCTTTTTATTGTTTTATTAAATTGTACTGTACCACACTATTTGGCATTTTATCTCTTGTGTACCATTGGGCGAATCGGCCATCTGTGGAGCGGGAGCATCACCAGTGGGGAACCCGGTGAGAGATACCAACCTCCGGTCTAAAGATACCTTTCAAGGCCTGCATATACCCATCTAGATGTAAGTATCTAGCAGCTGTGTGGATGAGGCTTCAATTCACATGAGATACTGCGCAATGGTCTCCTGTTCTCTTTGATTGCAGATAAACAAATATCAGAAGGAAACCAGGAGGTCCGACTGTGGACATTTTCCAACTAGTTCTTCAACAACAGGACTATTTTATTAGATACTGTATACCTATTATTATACCTATTTCTGACAGTTACTAAAACCTGTAGCTATTTACAGCAGCTTTAAGATTTATGGCTGATTTCGTAAGTTATAAACAAGTTAAATGTCATTTAGTACCACATCTTTAGTGTGTGAATATAAGTCTACTTGCATATACAAGTTAACCCCAAAATACATGGTTTATAGGTAAAATGACATTTGCATATGAAACCCCTTGGTGTGGCTACTAGAGTACTATATGGAGTTGAGAATAAGCTCTGGCCGATAGGCTCCACCCTGTGATGACATATGGAACTATGTGACAGGAGGTATAAGAAGACGGAATGTTCTAGAGAGGAAGTTCCAGCATGGGAGAAGGAGAGGAGCCTCAGGAAGTAGAGCTAGGGTATATGTTCCTACACTTGTAGTATAGATCAGGATTCTCTTTTATTTTGCTTCAGTTGGGGACAGTGCCCTGTATCTTAGGATCCCATAGTATGGCCATAAGAGAAGCGCAGATCCCAGATAGGGAATGCAGACATGCCATAAAGGGTAACGCAGTGAAGGCCCCAGGATGTTGTGGGATTAGCCCTACAAGCGGATCCCAATCTACAGTATTCATTACCCCTGAGGAAGTGGCAGTTCCACAACAGGGTTGAAGATTAATACATGTAGTAATGTACACAGAAGAGGCCAGGATCTCAGCAGGGGCCTGTAGTAAAAGGGACAAATAGGATGTTGCTAAAAAGGGGGGCCCGGTCCACTAGATGAAGTCAGAATAGTAACAAGTGAATGTACCTCCCATGGGTGCTAAGAGTGGGCACCCAGGGAAGAAATGTATTTAGAGTGAAGGTGGTATGGATGAAAAAAAGGTACAACCAGGTCGATCTTATTGTTACTGTGACAAGCAACATGAATACAGATTGAAGTTGTTACAGATAAAAACTCCTGGCACCCATCTTTTCCATCGCCCAGCCGACCACAGACAGCACCATGAGACAAGGGAAATCTATACAGATGTCCAAAACACCCCTACATAGATGCAGGGATGGTTACACATATAGTAAATGATGCCAGCCTCCCCCAGAGGTGCTCCCTTGTTTGAAAGAACCCCAATCCTGGATTAACTGAAGAAGTGAAGTTGACCTATTTCCAATTGCCAAATCTTTTAAGTCTTGCTACATATATCTAACTTGACATTGCAATACTTTTCTGCCCCTCAGGACCGCTGACGGGAGGGAGAGCTGGGACAACTGTCCCGGGCCTGGAAACTCTGGCAGGTCCACCTGGCCTATACTGGAAGTTGGTCTGGCCCAACTTCTGTCAATAGCCTCCTGGCTGGGCCCTCCTGTGCAACTGTGGCCTTGCTTCCCACCGCTGCAGGTCTTGCATGTACTGAGGGCCCATACTCCCACCACTCCCCACAAGCTGTTTATGGGCCTGTTCCTCCTATTTATAAATGTGAATTATAGCTGAAAAGCCATGATGCAGAGTGATTTATTTGTTACACACTATTGGCATCCAGAAGAGGAACACTCTAAGCGTCATATAATCTAGAGCACAGCTTCACTGGAACTGTATTAGATTGTATTATACGTGCTTCACAATTGGCATCCTTCATTTAGAAAGAAGCACAGGTATTTGTGAACAAATGATACACTACCTTATGGATATATTTTTATTAATGTGAACAAAATTGAAAGTATGCTGGGTGTGTTTTCCCTTCTTGTGGTACACTGTGTGCATGCTTATGGTACATCAGGTTCTCAAAAGTTCAGGTCCTCGTTAAAATTAAAAACACATCTGCTTTTGGTTGTAGCGTAGTAAAAAAACACATGCCAATACGATGATGAGAAAAACAATTGTTTCATGGAAACTATTAAGTTTCAATGTGATGTGCTATATAAAAAGTAAAGGGCAATTTTTGAAAGGGTCATCTCTACTTTCCTTCTTTGGATATTTTGAAGTCCTGTGCTCCTGTAGTTAGATAATTGTGCAATGGATAAATAAAATGACCATTCTCTTCTCTCAAACACATTTCTGACATTGTGGCCTAATGACTAAAAAAAATTTATATGCTACATAAAACAGACTGTGGAACATACGTAAAGGTCCTTTTAATATCTTTTTGTCAGAAACACTTCAGATCTATAGGTGCAATTCCACCCAATCACAAAATTCAGCAATGTCTTAGACCAGAGATGTGCAAAGTTTCTGAGCTGTGCCGCCTGCCTGGCTGCCCCAGTGCTCGCCCCCCACCCCCCTGTCCTAGGACCCGGCGTCAAATGACGTCGTGGGTCATGTGACGTCACGTGACCCCGCATTATCATTTGACGCCGGCAACGCTTTGCCGAAGAGCCGGCTGAGAGCAGGTAAGACAAGTAACCGAGGCCTCGCGTCTCCCCCGGCATTTCATTTAAAAGCCTTGGGGAAGAGCACGGGGCCTCTGTAACCGCCACGCACCCCTGTCTTAGACACTGATTTTATCAACCAAATTGAGCCAAAAACTGAAGTCCCATATGTGGTCAGAACCATCAAAATAAATTAAAGATGCATCCCCCTAGGATCAAAATGACCCAAATAGCATTTATACATTTTAAAGAGTAAATCTAGACAGCTGACACTTTCCTTTTGAACAAAAATGAGATGTAAGAATCATTTCTTAAAGTTCCATGGTATGCTGAAACCTAGTCCCTTTTTATGGGATGTAACTGTCTTTATTGTGGTCTTGCCTGTTGAAGACTTAGCAAAGTGTCCACTTCCCTCCTCCTCATATTGCTTCAATGGCCAGAAGAGAATACTGGTAGAGCAGGGGTGCGCAAAGTGGGGGTGCGATATTTTCTGGGGGTGGCGCGGTGGTTACAGGGGCCCCGCGCTTTTCCCCAAGGCATTTAAATTAATGCCGGGGGAGGCGCGAGGCCTCAGTAACTCCCTTACCTGGTCTGAACTGCCTCTTCGATGACGCGTCGCCATGAGAACATGGCGTCAAATGAGTTTGCACACCCCTGGGGTAGAGAAACATGTCTTATATACCCAGATTTGGAATTTTAAATAAACAAAAACAACTTTCTGAATAAAAAAGAAATTAAATGGCCACCTTTTGCTCTATTGTTTTAGGTAACTAAGGCTACTTTTCTGAGTTAAAGCAACAGCAGAAGCATGTATGAGTTTAATTCATGTAGTGTTAATATCTTGCCCTCTCAGCGTGTTCTGCACTTTTTTTTTTAATGTTTGCCTAGTGTTAAAACTCTATTTTCTCAGTTTTGTATGGTACATTTTAGACTACAAAGGGCTCTGGGTAGAGCTTAATTTTAACACTTAATTTGTCAATCGCTCATACAGTATCTCCTGAACAAAGCATTTAAAAAATAAACAGCATTAAAAGGGACAGTAATAGATATAATAGCTTTTAAAATTTGTTTAAATACCCAAAAATTTCAATCCGCATAGGCCGCTATTTAAGTGGGACTCTCTTTTGTTCGTTGTTTGCAGCCCTGTGCTTTACACGCAGGGTAATTGTTTTGTGAGTCAGTATCTAGTGAGCTTTGTGAAACATCTGACGATTAAGTATGGCAGCTGTGCTAAAACAGATTAAATCCATGATCAGGGAAATCTGTGTGTCACGAGGGAGACTCCAGGAGTGGGTAGGACCTCGGTGGCCGGAACAGTAGGAGCAGGCAAAGATTGTTGGGGTCGGAGGCAGCCAGCAAGCAGGATCGTCGTGGGCAAGCAGGGGTCGGAGGCAGCCAGCAAGCAGGATCGTCGTGGGCAAGCAGGGGTCGGTGGCAGGCAGCAAGCAGGATCGTCGTGGGCAACACGCAGAGGTTCGGCAACAGGAAGGCAGGAGCAGGACAGGGGAGCAGGAACTGGGCAGGGACTTGCTAGCAGGAAACAGACTAGGGCAATCTAGTTAAACAGCAATGGCCATTAATATGAACAGGACTCCAATACAGAACAGGACTGGTACAGGAACAAGCTGCGGCAGAAGCATGGGCAATGGCATGGAGTCTGACATAAAGCAAAGGCCCAGACAGGAAGCAGGAACTATAAGGACAGAGAACAGGCGCAATAAGAGGAGACAGACAGACAAACCCCCAGAGCAGACAGAAAGCAGCAGCACACCCGGTGGACAAGGAAAGGAACTATGGCTAGGAGCTGGATGTCTAGGAGACCCTGACACGTGGTACGTTTGCTAAAATTGGACGTATCAACTCCTCATTCTTTTCTGTTAATTACAAATGATTTAAATATTGAAAGGCAAATATTAGATTTAGACCTTATCAGATCTCTTCTGCTGGTTCATTATGGCACTAACTTTCCCTGTCCTTTTATGTGATAATAGCCTAGCCCAGTGATTTTCAATCCTTTTTTTTTTTTTGGTTAGCTTGTGAAATTCTGAGGAACCCCAAACCTCCCCCCTGTCCCTCATCCCGCCCCCCTCCTTCCACTCTTGACTATCCCCCTTACGCTACTCTCCCCCTTCCACACACACATATTTCCCCCTCCCCTCTATCCCCTCCACACGCTCTCTCTCTCTCACACTCACATTCTCTCTTTCTCACATTCTCACATTCACACTCTCTCACTCACCCTCTCTCTCTCTCTCTCCCTCTCTCTTTCACACTCACTTACACACACACTCCTTTTCTCTCTTACATACACTTGAAGGGAGCTGCCATTGCACAACAAAAATCCCTGCAGTAAGAGCGCACGCTCTTACCTGATTCTTCCTCTCCCTGCTGTCAGCCGGAACTTGAACGCGACTTCTGGCGCCGCCAGGAGCAGAGAGAGGAAGGATCGCAGTGACCAGGCGGCAGTTGTTGCTGAGCTTGGGAGTTGTCGGGTCACTACTGTGTGGGGTGATGCCACGCCTCCAGGTCTGGGTCAGCTGGAAAAGTTGTCCCAGCTCTTCCCCCTCCCCCCCTTGCGGCCGCGGAACCCTGGAGGGGTGCTCATGGAAACCCCTGGGTTCGGTTGAAAATCACAGGTTTAGCCTGTGGCATGCAGTGTTACTTTACTAGGATAGCAGGGCCCCTCTGGTTCCCCGTGTCCCCTTACCTCCCGGCAGGGTCGCGTTTGACAGCGGAGACAGGAACAGATGCGGACAGCACTGCGGGGGAGTATGGAGCGGCGATCGGCTTGCCGGAGGCTCCGGCAGCACCCTCTGCAGAGCGCCGCCATCTTGGATTCCATTGCGCCTGCGCAAGATGCCACGCATGCGCAGTGGTAGGCAGCAAGGCGGCCATTAGGTAGCAGGCTCAGTGGGGAACTGCAGGCTCCATCATGCAGTGTGACGTTCAAAACGCGTTGGATGGGTCTTTTGTCACATTAAAGTGCCCTTTTAATTATTTTTCGTTTTGGGTCCTTCCTGCTCTGTTTGGGCTGGTGCGCTTTTGGTCTCCTTTTTCCCATCATGCAAAGGGGCTGGAGATCACATGGCGCAGATCAGCCAATAGGGCTGCAGCAATCCCCTGCTCCCTGCATTTGATACATTTTGCGCATTTGCAACCATATCAGTCGGAGCTGGGACAAGGAAGGGGTAGGTTGTGTGTGCAGGGGTCTGTGGCTCCTGCACTAGGCCAGATACCCCCTGTTAGGCCCCAGCTAGGCCACGACTCCCCTCAGCTTGTGGTTGCTGCAGGGACAGGCCCATAGATAGGGACACTGCCCTTGAAGCATAATAGTGAGGGACACAGCCAGGACGTGGCTGCATCCTGGCCTCAGGTGTTCTGGAACCAGACACCCATCTACTGCAGGGACTATCAACGGTGCTACAATCCCTGCGGGACCCACCCACCATAGAGGCGGAGGCTTTGCGGGTTACGGCAACGGATCCGTGGATCCCATCATCAGTACAGCATCAGCGCGCCCGGTTGTGGACACACCCGGCAGGTACCCAACTAAGTGCACCAACTCACCTTCACGCATTAGTGGGCAGCGCTGTAGCACACATAGGATGGGGGGGGGATTTGACCTTGTGGACACCGGGTTGGGTGCCAAGGGCCCCTAGGTACTTTGGGGGAACGGTGACTCCATTGAGAGGGAGCGGAGTATTGGGAGGTACGGCCGTGCGAGGCCTGGTGGGTAGGCTGTAACTATATTAGCTTCATATAGTAAAACTGTTCTGCTTTACCCAGTGTGTATTCTTTATGTGTCCTGTAACGGGGTTATTCTACATATAGAATTCCGTACTGGTGGAAGCGCTACTGAGCATCAATCCAGGTTCCCAGCAACGGAGGCTCAGGTTTCCCGTGAGCCACAAGTATCGCACCGCACCACACACACCGTAGCCACACATCTCCCAGGGGTGGGGGAAAATGAGCTACACTAGCTTTGCAGAGCCTCATTCCCACCATCTATTTAAATTGATACCCACCTTTCTTGTTTGGTGCTGTGCACGTGATGGAGAAAACAGATTTTACATTGTCTCTAATGTCTCTTTCCATTGTTTGATGTCGGCACTGTGCAAACAAACAATAGGACTCATATAATGACTGATCCAGAATCCCTTCCCTTTGTCTCATACATTTGCTTTGGCAAACCGTGTCTTTCTGTTCATTGTTTGTTCATGCATAAAACTACAATATATGGTTCCATTGTGCACAAAATGTTTATTTTTCCCCCCAAAGAAAACAATGTAATTTGTAGTAAACTGGGATGAAAAAATAGTTTATTTGCACCTCCATAAAGAATGATGTATTCCAAATTCCTTAATACATTTTAATTCCCATATTGCTGTTTCTACTTTCCATCATTATAAATTATAGTACTTTTGAACAGAAACACTGCGGCTTTACTTAAAGGTGCGTTCTTATTTAGTTGGCTTGCAAAGTCCCTTCAGTTCCAGCCTGACTAGTATAGTGGCCACCAATTGTAACTATCTTATAATGTCGTCAACATATTATTTTGTATCCAGGGCATACTTGAAAACAAGAGGTATCTCTCACTGTATTTTTTCCTGGTAAAATATTTAATAAATGTTGCTCATCTTTGGTTTCACTACTAATGCTAAATCATGTTAGTATATGTAAGGTAATGGTAGTATTATGAAGATCTCACAACAGAAATGCACATACAACTCTATGGTATGTGTGACGGCTAAGGGGCATTTAAAACTAAAGGTTAAGCTGGTTCCTGCCCTCCTCCCTGGGCACACCTGGCCACCAGAGCCCTTGCCTACTCTGTTGTTACATGCCCGGTAGCCCCTTGCATTCTATGTAAAAGTATATGCTTTATTCCTTGTGTCAAAATGTATGAAACATATAAACATGTGCTTAGTAACATAAAGCAGAGCCAAAGTCTCTTTACATCCAGGGCTGTGAAACCCTTTGTGCTGCCCGCATGTCCAGAGAACATGGCTGCTGCTAGGTCTGGAGGGGGAGGAGAGGTGCAAGGACAAAGGAGATGGGGGCCCTCATTAGGTCCGTTTCAACTTCTCGGCACAAAGCTCTTTAACTCTGAGAACCTGCTTCCAGCCCTGATTGGTCCAGGGAGACGAGCCCTCACTTCCT
This sequence comes from Ascaphus truei, assembly GCF_040206685.1. Classification (NCBI taxonomy): domain Eukaryota; kingdom Metazoa; phylum Chordata; class Amphibia; order Anura; family Ascaphidae; genus Ascaphus; species Ascaphus truei. The sequence continues at coordinate 85,077,019 of NC_134484.1, forward strand.
GATTTGATTGGTGAGCTGATCCGCGCTCTGACTGGTCACCGGCCCCTCTGCCATTTTTTCGATGGCAGATGGGAAGATAGAAAAAGGGGAGCCTAATCAGCGCTCCAGAGCTCAGTTTAATCCTGTTGTGCAGGTGATCTATGCAGTGTGCTCTGAGGCTGTGTCCCGGGGACACCCGAAGGAGGATCGGAGAGCCCTAAGAAGTGGGAAATTTGAACTTGCTATGTACTACACAACTGTAGCTTTGCACCAGAGAGGTCTAGATGGTCCCTACCCCATTGGAAAGTGGAAGTAAGCCCTTGGTAAGCCTTTAATGTGGTGCTCAAGATTTAGCCAGCTAGGATCTCTCATTTTCCCAGCTTCATCATGTGTAGAGTAGCCTCCACGTTATACACATATGCATTGTAATAGGCTTCTTTGAAACCTTGCGGAGTTACTCGAGGCCTTGAGGCTACTTCTTACAGGATGGCCATATTAATCAATGCAGCAGAGTTGGAGAGATTCAGGGCACTCAAACAATGTCCGGGCAGCCCTCAAACACTAACCATATGAAAAAACAGGGTACCCAGGTATGGATAATAGAAAAGGCTTTATTGAAGCATAGGTGAGTGGTTAAAAAATGACAGGGTAGTCCTCCCAAGCGTTTGCGCTTTCTCAAGCAGGAGGACGTGTGGGTGGACTACCCTGTCATTTTTTAACCACTCACCTATGCTGCAATAAAGTCTTTTCTATTTTCCATACCTGGGTACCCTGTTTTTTCATATGATTCCTGTTTGAGGACTTCCCTGAATCTCTCCAACTCTGCTGCTGCTGCTGCTGCTTCTTTGACATGGAGGAGGTGTTTGTGTACTGCGGACGTGTGGTTTCTACATCTTTCAAGCCAGCGGGACAAGGTCAACCAGGAAACAAACTGGGAGTTAAGTGGACTTTTCCTTACCTACACTATCCTGTGATTAGCCCCCTGAAGTTATCCCAGTCTGTCTGGCATCTGTGAGAGCTGCTCTGCTGTCAATAGGAGTTCAGTTGCTATACTGCTGACATTTCCAAGACACGCTACTGGCCCCCTTCACATCTTGCTCATGCCCCCCCCCCCCAACCCCCAACCGGGCATACTGATTTACAACCCCAATTGACGCTCACCGGAGCGCACAACAGTTGGACTCTCTATTTGCATATTAATTAATGCCCTGTAAGGATCGATGATGGTATTGGTACACATACTTATAAGGGATACTAAGAAGAGTACGAAATCAACAATATCCAAAAGCAAAAAAGACGGTGCAAAACAGCGCTACAAAACATAAACCCCTATGGGACAATTAATAGAAATTGGCAGCCAGACAACAGCTGACTGTACAGTCAGTAACACATGTAAAAGGAAAACAGACAATGTCGGCGCCAAACAATGAGATAAATCAAAACATATAATGAATTGTCCAAATCAAAGTCCTTGGATGACAAAGGTGGATAGGCAATTGCAAATTCTCTCCAGGACGTGATGTGGTATATGAAAAACAAAAAGAAATAATTATAGTGCAGTATGCCAGTATATAGACATAAAAACATATAACACTGACAACATAAAACATACAAGACAGACTAACAACAACAACAACAGGCCAGACTAAAAATAATAAAAAAGCTATTTATTATCAACTAATGCTGGACTCTGGATGTGGCTGTCACACACCAATCCGGGGGGGGGGGTAAAATCGTTACCCTACTCACCGAATTGTGGACAATAAAAGGCAGCAGGACTGGAATCACTTTGACGAATCCAAGATGGCGGCCGTAGCTTCCTCTCCGGCTTCCCCACGTGTGTCGGATGCTGTGTAGAGCCTCCTGGACGTGGCGTCACGTTCTCCTCTGCTGCCGATCTCCTATCCTCCCAATCCGGGCATGCAACTCCTTTCCCTTGCCTCCTGACCGTATGGTGTGCTCACCAGCTCCAGATGCAGTCAAATGCTTCTAAAAACGATATCAACAATATGCACACATTATATAAATTCATGTTGGCCTGTAATGACCAAGATACAGTTGTCCTCCAGGTAACCTCTTACAATCTGTTCCTACATACGTTTTTTAACCATCTTTGACGTTGCAGAGCATCAGATAACTTCACTAACATCATACACTTGAATGATACACTTAGTTATCTTGAACTAGCCAATAAAATCTTAAATTCCATTAAACATCAACCGTTGGTTATACAACTGTTGTCTATTGTCCTGCAAATGAAGCCATGTGAAATCTTTTTTATAACACGGACCCTTAGAGTTGGAGTAAGGTAGCTCACCTTTTGCTGGTTAACCCCTTGGTTGCCATAATCCCTTCTCCATACACATACAAGTTAATATTTTCATGGCTACATTATGACAGTGTGTCTGTGTGTATATCCCAAAAGAATGAAGGACGTCTCAGAAACTCTTTTTGTAGGTTTGATCAAGTTTGTGGTCAGGTGACAGAGGCCAGTGCTCATTTCACTACAAAAAATGCAGTTTGCCTTTTCAATGCACGATGCGATTGCGGAACATGGTAAAGCAATTTGCACATTTCGACTAAACCATTTTCAGCTCTGATCATTTTAGTGAAAAATCCAGTGATTTTAGAGAAGTGTAAAGAATGACTCTAGATCGTAAACCTTTTTCTTCCCACTTTGAATGGTACAAAAAACCATATGTGGCTATATCTTTTTATCAAAGACTGTACATTAACCCTAAAGAGACCTAGTGTATATTTAGTTATTCTGTAGGGTGGCATCTCAAATTTACTGTAGGTCTCATATTTCACACTGGTTTCTTTTGTGTATACAGAAGATTTATTTGAGCACGAACCTGCTTACTGTTTTATACATGTCAAAGAGGGAGAAAGAAACAATGTGGTGGTATAGAAATTAATATGTACTATTATCATACTAGCGTCAAGTAACTTTTCTATACCTCCTTCTATAGTTCCATATAAACCATCCACTTAAAGCTGCAGTTCAGTTTTTTTTTTTTTTAATTCAATAGTTTCATGTGTGCAATCTCTAATTACCTAAAGAACTGTATAGCTGCCAGTCAATTCGTTCTCCATGTATTGATCGGCGAAATTTGGCGACATATTTAGATATGGCATATGTTTTTCATCTGCTTCTGTCAGTCAGTGGAAGCTCATGAATATTCATGAGCACTCCTGCACTGACATGTGCAAGAGGGAGGGCAGGGCTGACAAAGGGGTGTTCCAGGGCTTGTGACAGGACATGAAGAGGCAGTGCCTTAGCAAATGGCTGTTAAAATAGAATACAAGAAAATTGGTCTTTCAAAGTTGTTTTTTTAAAAACAGAAAATGCTAAAAGTATTTTTTCTTACTACAGAACTGATTTATTGAAAAAAACACACATGCAGGATATTGACTGAACTGCAGCTTTAAATCACACACTGATGTAAGCAGAGCAAAATACATTGTGTATTGGTGCCTAATCGGGGATGTCCTAAATGACTCTCTTACATCAATCCATTTTGTTAGATGCTATGTGCTGTTCATTTTTTTATTTCTATAATTTGCTAGTGGTAATAGAGCCAGGTTCAACCTCCCTAGCCATACAGCGCTGACTTCCTGCTCATTTATTACTATATAATCCCCAATGTGCAGTGAACTCCTGATTTTAACTTCATGACATTCTGTGTTAAACCTCATCCTGTTTCTATACAGTATGTTCCAGAATGTGTGTGTGATCTTAATTTATCATGCGTTCCATTAAACCCTTATGTTCTACAGTAGGTTTTGGGGTTCCGGTAAAACATATTAGTCTGGTAACGGCAGTTGTAATACCCTCCCAACCCCCCCCTTTTTTTTTTGCTTGCCAATTGTCATACTTCATGTAGCTGAAAACAGTTATAAGTATTAAAGCATAGTTTCAGATGAATAGATCAACTTGTGTATACATAGGTAAGAACAAAATTGATACTTTAGACTAATTTAACTAACTTCTTTTAGATCATAATAATGTAAGAATTCCAGATGTTCGCTGTTTTCATCAAAAACTAAGGACATTTAGAACGTTGTTTTACTTTTAGTTTAATTGTCCTATTGTTTCTTACATTGAGACCTTTTATGTACAGTATTAGGTGAGGCTTACAAATCAAATTTCATGTTTTTGCAAAAAATAGCAAATGCATTTGTTAATTCTTTCCAACCCTATATTTATATATTCTCTTGAAAAGGGGTCATTTAGTTTAACCCTTTGGCCAAAGCATTGTAAGCCTGAGAGCAACGACAAGGCCTGTGAGCAAAGGAAAAGGGGAAAAAACATGAAACACAAGGAATATACACAAAAAACGGAGAACGGCAAGTATGCTAGGGATGCGACGTTTCGAGGGACTACCTCTTCATCTGGCCCATTCCCCCTGGTCCAAAAGGTCCCAAAGGTACTTCCCTAAGCCTCCCTTCCCCTATAACTGGTCAAATCAGACACCCCTGAAAATAGATAGCAAACATACAGTGTAGGCTAAATACAGCTAAACAGCTAATAGCAGGGCAGCAAGAATCCACTAAAGTCAATGCCAGTAGTTCAAGTACCACAAGAAACTGTGGGCAATGGTACAGTAAAAGCTGAACACAGCTTGCAAGAAAGCAGCACCAGTAGCCCACAACAGTCAATGAAAGGTAAATGGGAATAGCAAATGAAGACAGTAATCAAACCCTCTGTGGCTCTGCTCCTTGTGCTCGTGTGGAGTGCTGAGAAGTCACGTTCAACTGTCGGCTGACAGAAGGAAGCGGAAGGAGCAGGTCACAGCGGGTGCTCTCACTGCAGGGATTTTTGCAGCTCGCCGGCAGCTCCCTTAATGTGTTTGTCTGTGTGTAAGAGCGAGGGGGCGAGAGTGTGTATGGGGGGGGGGGGGAGAAACATGGGGGAGCGAGTGATTTGCGAGAGATAGGGGGGGTGAGAGATGAGGGGAAAGAGTTGGGGTTCCCCAGAATTTCACAATCTAATTCTGGGGTTCCTTAACCAAAAAAAAGGTTGAAAACCACTACTCTAAGCACATATAGCAGTAGCATAGTTAGCTACCTGAGTTTGTTTATCGAAGGAGGATCGAAAATTAGAGGAGGTTTTCCCTAAACCTCAGTACTATAGCAAGTGTACGAGTCAGGTACAGAGAGTGAGACAGCAGTGTACAACAGGAGTGTTCATTCTCAGCAAATATTTTTTCCCAAAAATGTCCTTATACAACACCAAGCTAGAAGTGCATCAGACTGGTGGTAACATAGTTGCTGCTGCTGCTGCTGCTGCTGCTGCTGCTGCTGCTGCTGCTGCTACTATAGTGCATGTTGAGGCGGTAGGCACAGATAGGGATGCAGTTCAGGTAGAGGGACCAAGTTAAGGCTCTAGTGATCGGACTACTAGTGATCATGTGTCTGGCTTAGTTGACAAGAAGAATGATGATGGGAAAGAGTAGCAGGAAGGGAAACCAGCAGCACTCCAAGTACCAGCCTCACTAGGAAGAGGCCACGATCATCCTGGGTGTTGATATTCTTTACTGTGCCACACCAGGCAAGTGTGCAGGGTTCAGGAGTGGTCAATTGCAATATATGATGTGCCGCTGTGCATAGGGGTAAAGAAGGGGCCAACATTGGCAACACCACCCTGCACAGCCACATGTGCCAGCATCACAGGGAGACACACATGCCACAGGCCAGAGGGTCATCACCACCACTCTACCCACCACCCAGGGAAGCCACCACCACCAGAAGTAGGACACATAGGGCTATGGTAGCTCTGACAGGCAGTCCTCTATATACCATCAGTACCACCACCTTCTCTACAGGGACGGGGGAGAGAACACATGGCAGGGACTGAGAGTGGAAGACCACTGAAACATTGCATCTGTGCATCCTTTAGAATACAGTGCCTAATCTGTGTGAAAACTGTCAGAGGGGGTGAGAGTGTGGATGAGCCAAGAGATTGCAATGCACATTGACTTCTAATGCTAGACAATGCAGTCATATTTTAGCTATACTTTTCATGAAAAAGAAGCCAAACTTCAGTGCAAATTTTTGCAAAAATCTACATACGACAAATGCTTGCAAAAAATGATTAGAAAATGATCCCTCTTTTGGAAACGTATGTAACATCTTGATTTCTGTCTTGGATTCCTCCTAAATGGATTTTTGCTAATCCCAAAGGGCTTCTTGCTTTAGCTCTTCTTTTTTTTTTTTTTTTTAAATACTACAAATGTATATTGTATGGAAATCTAAGAGTTGTGATTTGTATCTTAACTTGTGAGTTGGTTCTAATGTGCCAGCTGCACAACATAATCTGCACTGAAGTGCATATTGTGATGAGTGGTGTAATTATGAGTGTATTCGAGTAAAGTGCTTTCTTAAAGTCTTTTGTCACTTGACAGTTAAAGGCGAAGAGAGGGAAATGAACAGCGATTTAGCTGAAAGTATCAATATGTTAGAAATGTTTCTGGAGAGTGTATTAGAGACTGGACTTAAGAAGATGCAGACACTTTGCACTGGCTATTGTGGACATATGCTTGCATAATTGGATTGATCATTTTAAATTCCAAAACACATAATTATTACGTTTATTGCACTTTCTATCTGACCAATAAGCAGAGAAAGTCTTGAAAGGTCACGCTGGTCCATATCTAGTATTCTGTGGAACCTTCTTATCCATGGGAAGATTTAAGCCCAATTGGAATGTTTGGGGTTTAAACCTTCCCTGGCATGTAAAGGTTCACATCATATTGAAAATATAATATGGCTGGTTGTGCTGAATGCTTCCACATTTCAAATATTCTATGCTTTATGATTATAGCACATAAAGAAATGTCTTCTCTTTGCTTATCGGCTGGGATATCTGTTTTGGTAAGGTGGTTAAGTTAAAGTTTGTAATGTCATTAATTATTTACTGATGAAGCAGAATGGGTTTATGTTTATAGGAGTTAACAATGCATACCTGTTGCATGTTTTTTTTGATCCTCTCAGCTAATATTATACTTAACATAATTTTAGTGTATGAAAACACACTTTGCAAAATGTCACAGCATATGTCATTTTTGTTTATGTTGGATTATCACATGTAGCAATAGAGACAAACAGGTAGTTATTTCTTCTGTATAAAATGAATGAGCATCTGGTGTGTCTGTGCACTTCATTTTGCAGGAAACGAGCGTTAAACATGAGTTGGCACCTGACACAGATCAACTTGTGGAGATAAACCTTGTCAGTGACATCACATCAGATCCCCAGATGCCTGACCAGGCAATAGGGAAGAAGCAAGCGACATCTATGGACACAAGGAAACCTAGCAGAGTTGTTAAACATGAACAGGACTTGAAACAAGATTGCACAAGATCCATCAGTCTTCTAGAGCAAAAACGCAAGGTGGTTTCATCAAATATTGACGTCCCTCAAGCAAGGTATGTGGAGATGGTTAAAATGTGCTACTAAATCTGAAGACTGGGACACTGCATACAAAGAGCACATATGTACTTATTTACAAGTGAACCACTGGAAAATCAGAAAAATTGCAAATTCCCTTTCCAGCAATAATCCTAATAAAAGGGGTCACACACAGACAAACTTTCACAGATGTAGGAGATATACTTTTAACGCATTAATTTATATATATATATATATATATATATATATATATATATATATATATATATATATATATATATATATATATATATATAATGTGTGTGTATATATATATATATGTGTGTATATATATATATATGTATATGTATATGTATATGTATATGTATATATATATATATATATATATATATATATATATATATATATATATATATATTCATATTGGAAACGTCATTTTTTTTTTTTTTTTTTTACAGTTTTCTGAAATCCCATTAAAAAGGCTCTGCCATGTTTATATACATAGTAGCATTGCATATTAAGCTGAAAAACACATCCAGCAAGTTGAACCTTGTTAAAATCTTCCTCTATAGATAGTTATATTAAAGACAAAAAACTTAGATGAAGCATTTGCCAATTGCATCTCATAGCGGAACAAAATTCCTCCCTCCATCAATACCATTTTCCAATGTTTCTCTCATTTGGCATATCCCTGTATACCTTTCCTTTTTTCAAATAATTTTTTAACATTTTCTTATAGATATCTTGTGTATCTGAAACCACAGTCTCAGTTGGTAGTAAATTCCACATATTCACTGCCCACACTGTAAAGGACCCTTTCCTGTGCTGTGTCATTTGTACTGTCCATGGGATGAAACGGTCCCTATATTGACCTTGGATATATTGGTAAATAGTCCCGATATACCATTGTTCTAATGTAAACAATCTTCATTTCTATAGTCTTTCGTTGGGCCTCAGATCTTCAATTCCCCCAGGTAAAACAAAGGAGACATTAAATTGGATAGTTTAGCTTAATCACATTAACTTTGCTAACTACTATGGGGATATTCACCGCCTCAGTTAAAGAAACCCCTTTATAGTTTTGTAATGTGGCATTTAGTACTATTCTGTCATCTATTAAAATGGTATCTTGAGACAGCCAGAAGATCCTCCTATAAAGTATTCAGAAGAGGTTGTGTCTTTTGAAAAGATTAGATTTCTATGTTAATGGTTTTAATAGGCTTCAAAGGACAAATGCAAGTCACAGAATCTATGTATTAGCTGAAAGAAAAGTGTAATTTGCATTTGTGTTTTATTAATAATTCTTGTGGATGTATCAGATCCAACCTCACAGAGGCATCAGTTTGATTTGTTATCTAAAGCATTTTTGAAGCAAGATCCTGAGGGTTCATTGCCTTCTAGTTCTAGATGAATGTAGCCGGCAGTCAGTGGAGATTCCCTTCCTGTTTGTATTAGAACGCATTTAAGGTAGGAATAGCACCTTTACTGTCTGATTTATTCTCTGCGCTTAAAGAAAGGATATCAATGCATTTGAGATTCTTCTGTATTTTCAGTGCCTTTATGATGCATGAAATATCTGAATGCTGAATGGTCACAAAAGTATTTTTTTTTCCTTTAAAGTAATATGATCAACAAACCGTTGTCATTTCCATTCACAATCTGTATTTATCAGTATATTTTAGAAATAAGCGTCATTTAGTTTAACCCTTTGGCCAAAGCGTCTTAAGCCTGCTGCAACTTTCAAGGCATGACCGTAGCAGGTCCTAACACTCCCTGTGTTAAAATACTTATTAACCTGTATAATTACAGGAAGATTGATCACATTGGATCTGTCATAACCTGGCAAAATGAAACTGACCTGCCAACCTCCCAGGACATACTTGAAAATGAGAGGTAATTCAATGTATTACTTCCTGGTAAAATATTTTATAAATAAATAAATAAAACTTGGAAAGTGGGGAGGGGCAAGCTTAAACCTTGAGGGGGAGGTGCCACTACCCTACCAAAAGCAGCTGAGACCAGCTGCACACAGTTAATAAACACACATATACCCAACAAGCTCTGGGTTCCTCTGCGGGTAAGGAACTGTTGCCTTTATCCAATCCATGAATTAATATGTGGCCCATAAACAAGCGGCCGCTGCTGTGACCAATATGACCTTGGCCCCTGAGACAGATAGTCCTTCGGTGTGGCCGGATGTTCCGACTTCTGCTTTTCTGACCTGGTATCAGAAATATTTAATGGCCCATAGGCCTATGACCAAACCACCCTGAGACAGTGAGATCATGTTGGGGTACCAGTCTTATGAGGGATTAAGGGGATCACCTACTCTGTCTACATGGAACAAAAAGAGAAACAGCACAAAAAACCTCATGGTGTAGTATATAAAATGTGTGTTTATAGATTAAACGGGTGAGTATTGCACGTACATCAATGAAAAATATATATCAGCATGACATGTATATTGACATGTTACCACTACAGCAGACTGCAACTGTGTTGGATCATGTTGATTCAGCCCGGCAAACAGATTGGATCCCCTCTCTCTCTCTCTCTCTGGCAGCAGTCTCTGCAGTCCTTCCACTCGAAGTATATTTATATACGAAACGCGTAGGAAGGAACAGGGCGCGTTCCAACTCATTACCCATTGAGATTTTATTTATTGCAATCATTGACTCTGTTCGGGACATTTTTGCCGGTAATCAGCAAAAGGCACGACGCAACTGAAGCGACGGAGCCTTCTGATGACGTCATCAGTGTGTGCACGGAGAGCCGCTACCCGGAACCAGTAAGGAGTTTTCTCTTCACATCCACAGCAGCAGTACCTTCACTACACAGTGAGGGTTATACCTAATCGAGTGGAAGGACTGCATAGACTGCTGCCAGAGAGAGAGAGAGGTGATCCAATCTGTTTGCCGGGCTGAATCAACGTGATCCAACACAGTTGCAGTCTGCTGTAGTGGTAACATGTCCATATACATGTCATGCTGATATATATTTTTCACTGATGTACGTGCAATACTCACCCGTTTAATCTATAAACACGCTTTCTATATACTACACCATGAGGTTTTTTGCGCTGTTTCTCTTTTTGTTCTTGTTTTAGTTATAGGTTTGTGGAGCCATCCCACCAGCACAGCAGCACCTACCTCCATACAACACGGGTTTATTATTTACTTGTTAAATACCACAGCACTCAAGTTTGAGTTTATACACTGTTATTCACTTTTGTACAGGTTTGGTTAATACCTTAGCACTTTATCACATTTTTTTGTGAGCGCAGATCACTTTTTTTCACTCTATCAACATGGGAAAGGGAAGAGATGCTTCACAAGATTCCTGGGTGGGATACTAATAGTTCTAGAGAGAATTGGGATTCTGAGGTCTCAGGCGAGGTATAGCGCAGAAGAAGGGGATGACAGCCTAGAGAAATGTTTTAAGGAATTGTCCTGGCATGACACTCCCAGACCCATAGCTTCCATGCCTATTGCCTGGTTATGGGTGCCCAGTATGTTACCCAGAATATTGCTACGCTCGCGCTTTAAATCCAGTGAATCATGCTGTGCGAAGACCACCATAAGAGGGTATTTTCAGTGACAGTGCCCGATATTACGATGCATTAGTTAGCCACTGGAACTGGAGCACTACTATTGATTAAAGAGTTCTCCATGTTGGGAGAGACTTTTGTATGCACATACTGTACAGGCACGTTAGGTGATATATGCCAATTAAACTGTGTGCTTTGTGTTTACTGAAGATATCATGTGTTAACAGCGATGTCAATTATGTGAACTGTTCTACTGTTATTTTCAGGTTACCTTCAAGGATGTAATATAGGGGGGTAAACCCCTCGGAATACCGTGGCTACCAAAACCGTGGTGGTCTGTTTATGCAAGTCCGTGGTAGCAAGAGGTAGACATCCATGAAATAATAAAGACAATAGGCAACCAGGATATAGCCGTGCAGACTAAGACAGGGCGGGGGGCCTAGACCGGGGAAATACCAGCAGGCACGTCCAGGGAAATGCCCGAAAATAAATCCCTAATGAACCGGTAGCAGGACGCCTCACCCACGCCCTGTGTCCCGGAATAAACCCAGCGGTCAGTACTCACGACTCCTTTGTGATCTGCCAAAATGCTGGTTTGAAAGTTGCCCAGCGGTCTGCTGTGTGGTGATGTCCTCGTGTGCTCCAGCCGGAAAAGGAAGAGGTGAATGAAAAAACGAGCTACGCCGCGGTCACGACTCTTCTAGACAGCCAAACGCATGTAGAAAAATAAAAAACTTTATTGATCAAACAAGTGAACAACAGCCATAGTCATCCTCTGACGCGTTTCGTCCGGGTCACGGACCTTATCAAAGAGTAACTCCCTATGCCTGGGATGATCTTTATATAGAGTATACTGCACTATGATTGGTCATATTGACTTGGAGGGTAAACCCCCTTCACCTGCAGAATAATGGGTATTGACTAACTCCATATACTCCCATACTAAGACCATCACCTATTAGGCACGAAACCAAGTGTAAAAATACATACAAAATCCAAAAAAAAAAAAAAAAAAATGGGTTAAAAAACAAGAGTTAAAAACAGAGACTGCTGATTCATCCCAGTAGATATTGTATAAAGAGAAATACATGTAAGGAAAGCATATAACGTATACATGTGTGGACTTCTAATAAATGCATATAACTTTAGATATAGTCCAACTCACTACATTGACTGGTGGGTAATACATATTAAGTAATCAGATAACATGATGATAATTAGGCTATAATAACATGTGTGGACTTCTAATAAATGCATATAACCTTAGATATAGTCCAACTCACTACATTAAATGGTCGGTAATTCATATTAAGAAATCAGATAACATGATGATCATTAGGCTATAATAACAGGGTATAAATATTATAAGTACTATCACATTAATACCATTGCTAATAGAAAAGTATACAAAAGTATACAAAATCAGAAGTTCCCTAAGCCACCCATCAGGATGAAACAGAGAATTATATATACGCCCTGAAGGATATTCACAGGGATATATATGAGATTGTTGATTATGTCAGAAAATGTTTTAACTCCCATTCTTGATTTATACCAGATGGATAAAGGGTACCTAAGGAGTAGATCCAAAACATTTCACGTTTATTCAATGTATTCTCTCTGTCTCCCCCTCTGATGTGGCTAGGGATGTGTTCCAAAGCTGCGTATGAGAAATTAGTAATTCCCCCTCTAGGACACAAGGAAAAATGTCTAGGTACAGGATGTGCTAAATCCTTCTTTTTAATTAATCTGACATGTTCTGCAATACGTACTTTCAAAGGTCTAATCGTACGCCCGATATACCACTGGTCACATCCACAGAACAAAATGTAAATAACAAAACTGGAATTACAGTTTATAAAGCTGTTTACATAAAAACTCTTTTTACCAGCATTAATCGATTTCATCGGTTTAACATACTTGCACATGGAGCAAACACCACAAGAGAAAAAACCCTTTGGTATTCCCTGTATATGTGCTTTTCCTGATTGTGGTTTAAACAGACTAGGCGACAGATATGTCGCAATGGTTGGAGACTTGCGAAATACAAAACGGGGTCCATCTTTTACATATTCCTTGATGTCTTTGTCCAATGACAGGGTCTGCCAATGTTTTTTGAAAATATCACATATAAGATGTGATTGGCGATTGTATGTAGAAATGAATAAAGGACTTTTATTCCCGTCATTGGAAAAGGACTGTGGGGTAACTCCATGTCTAGAATGTTTGTTTTTCTTTATTAATGTGGATCTTTCAGCGAGATTTGCTGACGCAAATGCCGATTTGATGACGCAAATGCCGATTTGATATCGCTATCCTTATAACCTCTAACTGAAAAACGTTCAGCTAGAATTCTTGATTGTTCCAGAAAGCTATCATGATTTGAGCACAGTCTCCTAAGCCTGAGAAACTGTGCTTTAGGGATGCTTTTAATGAGGTGAACGAGGGTGATTGCTCTGAGCTGACAACAAGGTATTCCGAGAGTTTGGCTTACGAAAGATATCCGTTTGTATAGTCATGTTATGGTCGATGTACAGGAGGAGGTCTAGATAGTGAATGTGATTAATGTTATGATCATATGTGAACTTGATATTTAAATCATTCTCATTGAGACTCTCGATAAATGATATGAGAGATGACTCATCACCTTCCCATATCATTATCATGTCATCAATAAACCTCTTAAAGAATTTAATATTCGAACGATAAGAATTATTACAGTGATAAATGTGTTGTGCTTCCCAAAAAACCCATAAATAAATTTGCGTATGAAGGTGCAAAACTCGTGCCCATTGCAGTGCCTAATTTCTGTAAATAAAATTGTGAATCAAACATAAAATAATTGTGAGTTAATAGGAATGAAATTGCTTCCGATATAAAGGTGCAATGTGAGGTTGATAACGTGGATAAACCCAAAAAGTGATCAATGGCACAAAGGCCGTGCTCGTGTTTAATAATGGAATATAACGAGACTACGTCTAGTGTGACCCACCTGTAATGTGATTTCCAGACCACGTCCTGTAGACCGACCATAAGATGCATAGAATCTTTAATGAAAGATGGCAAACTAAGTACCATGGGTTGCAAAAAGCTGTCCACATACCGTGATAAACCATCTCCCAAAGATCCAATGCTCGCCACAATTGGACGACCAGGAGGGTCTTGTAGCGATTTATGGATCTTTGGGAGATGGTGGAATATCGGAATCACGGGGTGTGGACAGTGTAGAAAGTCAATCTCTTTCTTATTGAGAACACATAAGATCTTGCCAAACTCAATTAATTCCTCAAGCTGTGTATTAAACAACAATGTGGGATCTTTTCTAAGCAGTAGATAATTGTCTGTATCTCCCAGTTGTCTAATCGCTTCACCTCTATACTGTTCTGTAGATAGAACTACAAGGGCCCCTCCCTTGTCTGCTGATTTAAAGACTTTGGAACACATCCCTAGCCACATCAGAGGGGGAGACAGAGAGAATACATTGAATAAACGTGAAATGTTTTGGATCTACTCCTTAGGTACCCTTTATCCATCTGGTATAAATCAAGAATGGGAGTTAAAACATTTTCTGACATAATCAACAATCTCATATATATCCCTGTGAATATCCTTCAGGGCGTATATATAATTCTCTGTTTCATCCTGATGGGTGGCTTAGGGAACTTCTGATTTTGTATACTTTTGTATACTTTTCTATTAGCAATGGTATTAATGTGATAGTACTTATAATATTTATACCCTGTTATTATAGCCTAATGATCATCATGTTATCTGATTTCTTAATATGAATTACCGACCATTTAATGTAGTGAGTTGGACTATATCTAAGGTTATATGCATTTATTAGAAGTCCACACATGTTATTATAGCCTAATTATCATCATGTTATCTGATTACTTAATATGTATTACCCACCAGTCAATGTAGTGAGTTGGACTATATCTAAAGTTATATGCATTTATTAGAAGTCCACACATGTATACGTTATATGCTTTCCTTACATGTATTTCTCTTTATACAATATCTACTGGGATGAATCAGCAGTCTCTGTTTTAACTCTTGTTTTTTAACTCTTGTTTTTTAACCCATTTTTTTTGTTTTTTTTTTGGATTTTGTATGTATTTTTACACTTGGTTTCGTGCCTAATAGGTGATGGTCTTTGTATGGGAGTATATGGAGTTAGTCAATACCCATTATTCTGCAGGTGAAGGGGGGTTTACCCTCCAAGTCAATATGACCAATTATAGTGCAGTATACTCTATATAAAGATCATCCCAGGCATAGGGAGGTTACTCTTTGATAAAGTCCGTGACCCGGACGAAACGCGTCAGAGGATGACTATGGCTGTTGTTCACTTGTTTGATCAATAAAGTTTTTTATTTTTCTACATGCGTTTGGCTGTCTAGAGGAGTCGTGACCGTGGCGTCGCTCGTTTTTTTTACTTACCTTCAAGGATGGTACCCAAGAATTTAGGACCCATCTGTGGAAGTTGGGATTCCACCAGAGGGTGAGTGTAGCCTTGCCATCTGTGGCTACTAGTCTGCTTCCCTCCTGGCAGTAAGCCCTGGTACAATAGGTTGCCAGTAGTTGATATGGGGTTTTCCCCCCTCCTTGGTACTGCACTTGAGTGACGGTGGGAAGCGGTGACATCAGGCCCTGGCATGACCAATCATGAGTCAGACCTGGTGTCCTCCTCGTGGCTGTACTTAAGGGTAGGTACCGCTCAAATTCATGAGTGCCTTTCCCCACTTGAGGAAGGCAGTTCACACAGTGGAGAGGCTGATATTGGGCGTTCTCCAGTCCTCTTCCCTCTGGGGGAGAGTGAGTGTGGACCATACCATTGCATCTGCTAGGGAAGTTGGAAGAGCTGGGACGGCTGCAGATGCCGTCACTACAGGCCAAGGGCATCTGCAGCCGTCCCAGCTCTTCCCAACTTCCCTAGCAGATGCAATGGTATGGTCCACACTCACTCTCCCCCAGAGGAAGAGGACTGGAGAACGCCCAATATCAGCCTCTCCACTGTGTGAACTGCCTTCCTCAAGTGGGGAAAGGCACTCATGAATTTGAGCCGGTACCTACCCTTAAGTACAGCCACGAGGAGGACACCAGGTCTGACTCATGATTGGTCATGCCAGGCCTGATGTCACCGCTTCCCACCGTCACTCAAGTGCAGTACCAAGGAGGGGGAAAACCCCATATCAACTACTGGCAACCTATTGTTACCAGGGCTTACTGCCAGGAGGGAAGCAGACTAGTAGCCACAGATGGCAAGGCTACACTCTCCTCTGGTGGAATCCAACTTCCACAGATGGGTCCTAAATTCTTGGGTACCATCCTTGAAGGTAAGTAAAAATTTATTGACAATAATATAAGGTTTGGATAAAGGTTTTAAATCTTACCGCACTCCTTATAGATAATTGTAGTGGGTGTCCTTTTTCTTTATAAGGTGCAGGCAGTTGAAGATTGGCTGGGATCCCACTTCTGCCACGTAGTTAAACCTGGAGCTGGATATCTTCTTTCCGCCCTGTTCTAATAAAGTCTTACACCAGACATTATAACATAATAAACTGTTTTATTTACAGGTTGCAAATGCACAACGTTTCGGGGATCTCCCTTCCTCAGGTAAATATTGCACCCTTTTTTATGTGCGTTTGCAACCTGCAAATAAAACAGTGTGAAGGAACTTCTCAAGGAGAGAAAGATGCGTCGCACAGCACAAAAATAGACGAAGGCTGATGTGGGATAAAAATAAGCTTTATTTGCACAAGGTGCAAGCGAGTCCTCTTAACGCGTTTCGGCCTGGAAGGCCTTTGTCAAAAGAGTAATTCGCTTGCATCACAAGACATCCATTTATATACCAGCAAACCTAAGACAGCTGTTCAAATCAATCAACACAATGAGTATCAGGTGTTTAGTATAATAATCATTGATCACCTCATTATGAAACATAGAGTCCGCATAGTCAACATGGATGTCAGATGAAAAAGTTAAATACAAAAATACATAAAAAATGACCAGTCATTGTGACCAAAAACATAAACATATATCAAATTGTTTCTTGTTGGTATATTAATGACAGGTCACTGACACATAAAATCTATACTCCTTGAGCTTGTTAAAGCAAAAATCATTCACTTGTATATTATCACAGACCCAGATGAATGGGATAGGAAAATTAAAAGACTGTGACAGGATAATTCCGAAACATTTAAAACATTTTGCACATATTATTTATAACTTTATCTCATCATAATGTGGCAGTAAATGGAAGATGCATATGGATAGAAATTCAATGGAAATAGTATCAAATCTTAAAGAATCTTTAATATACTAAACATAACATATTAATCAAAAAAAAAAATTATATCTAAATAATGATGAAAAAGATAAAGGAAGGGTAAGGAAAAGAGAGAGGGGGGGGAGAAGGTGAGGAGGAAAAGAGGGGGGGGGGAGGAGGGAATGGGGAAGAGGGACTGGAGAGATGAGGGAAGGGGGGGAGGGGGTGGAGGGGGGAAAGGGGGGGGGGAGGGGTGGAAAAAGGAATGGGGAGGGGGGGGGGGAGAAAGGGATGGGAAAGGGGGGGAGGGAAGGGGAGGAAAAAGATGAAGATGGGAAAGGGAAAAGTAAGTAACTTACTTACTTTTCCCTTTCCATCTTCATCTTTTTCCTCCCCTTCCCTCCCCCCCCCCCTTTCCCATCCCTTTCTACCCCCCTCCCCATTCCTTTTTCCGCCCCCCCCCCCCCCTTTTTTCCCCCCCTCCCCCCTTCCTCATCTCTCCAGTCCCTCTGACAGGATAATTCGAACATTTAAAACATTTTGCACATATTATTTATAACTTTATCTCATCATAATGTGGCAGTATATGGAAGATGCATATGGATAGAAATTCAATGGGAATAGTATCAAATCATAAAGAATCTTTAATATACTAAACACAACATATGAATCAAAAAAAATAAAAAATTTTTATGAATAATGTGAAAAAGATAAAGGAAGGGTAAGGAAAAGAGAGAGGGGGGGGAGAAGGTGAGGGAAAAGAGGGGGGGGGAGGAGGGAATGGGGAAGAGGGACTGGAGAGATGAGGGAAGGGGGAGGGGGGAAATGGGGGGGGGCGGAAAAAGGAATGGGGAGGGGGGTAGAAAGGGATGGGAAAGGGGGGGGGGAGGGAAGGGGAGGAAAAAGATGAAGATGGGAAAGGGAAAGTAGTAAGTTACTTACTTTTCCCTTTCCCATCTTCATCTTTTTCCTCCCCTTCCCTCCCCCCCTTTCCCATCCCTTTCTCCCCCCCCCTCCCCATTCCTTTTTCCACCCTCCCCCCCCCCTTTCCCCCCTTCCCTCATCTCTCCAGTCCCTCTTCCCCATTCCCTCCTCCCCCCCCCCTCTTTTTCCCTCACCTTCTCCCCCCCCTCTCTCTTTTCCTTACCCTTCCTTTATCTTTTTCATCATTATTTAGATATAATTTTTTTTTTTTGATTAATATGTTATGTTTAGTATATTAAAAATTCTTTATGATTTGATACTATTTCCATTGAATTTCTATCCATATGCATCTTCCATATACTGCCACATTATGATGAGATAAAGTTATAAATAATATGTGCAAAATGTTTTAAATGTTCGAATTATCCTGTCACAGTCTTTTGATTTTCCTATCCCATTCATCTGGGTCTGTGATAATATACAAGTGAATGATTTTTTGCTTTAACAAGCTCAAGGAGTATAGATTTTATGTGTCAGTGACCTGTCATTAATATACCAACAAGAAACAATTTGATATATGTTTATGTTTTTGGTCACAATGACTGGTCATTTTTTATGTATTTTTGTATTTTAACTTTTTCATCTGACATCCATGTTGACTATGCGGACTCTATGTTTCATAATGAGGTGATCAATGATTATTATACTAAACACCTGATACTCATTGTGTTGATTGATTTGAACAGCTGTCTTAGGTTTGCTGGTGTATAAATGGATGTCTTGTGATGCAAGCGAATTACTCTTTTGACAAAGGCCTTCCAGGCCGAAACGCGTTAAGAGGACTCGCTTGCACCTTGTGCAAATAAAGCTTATTTTTATCCCACATCAGCCTTCATCTATTTTTGTGCTGTGCGACGCATCTTTCTCTCCTTGAGAAGTTCCTTTACATTGCTGCATCAAGCGTCTGCACGCTGAGTTCCTGCTGGCTTGCGGTTTCCTTCACCGAGTCTGCCGTGATGTCATCAACAAGTACCGTTCAGGCCGCCGGTCAGGTGACCGCCCTCCGCGTCTGCGGGTATTGGGTTGGCGGTGAAGAGCACAGATCACGAGCAGAGACACCCTGACTTCAGCCAGGAGAAGCAGGTATATCATACTGGGAAGACCCGCAGAGGCTTTACTAACTACTACAAGGACTTACACGTGAGTGTCCCATATCCCAACCTCATAGTGCTCGCGGCGAGCCGGTTGGGGGGAATGATTATATGTTTCTTCATATTACACTAAGGTTGTGTATAGCCTGGGTCTAGAAGATTTACTTTATCTTTCACCAGCAGGACTATGCTATATTCTGAGCGCCTGGAGGGTTAATCAGATGATTCACCCGTTTGTATGATACTGCAAATAAAACAGTTTATCATGCTATAATGTCTGGTGTAAAACTCTATTAGTATAATATAAGTGTAACCCTTATCCCCCTCCCCCCCCCAGACTCTACGGTGGTGTCTAGGGTGCATGAGGGCAGATTACATGCGTCGTGGTGGTGCATAACTGTGAGGAACAGGAGGGCCTGAGCTTCCCGCGATGGTATTGGGGAGACAGGACCAGGCTTCTGGGGTGGTAGCCTCCATGATCTCTTAGTGGTGCAGTGCCTCCATCTTCTATACTCCCCGGAATATGGGATAGGACCTGTACAGAAGAACCCCCTTGGTCCCAGGGTGAATGCTTGTAACTCACACACAGTCTTTGGGTAAAAAGATTGTCTCTTTATTGTTCAGAGCAGCAACTCCAAATGTAGTGGCGACCAGTAGCCACAACAACAACAGCAATGCCTTGCTAATTACTCCGCGCTTCTCCCTTCATATGACTTTCCTCCTCTCCTTCCCTCCAAGTCTCACCGGCAGGATGGTCTGGGCTGGGTCGTCAATACCCCGCGGCCCACCTCCGAGGTTATCCTCGGGGTGGGGAATGGATTCTCCCCATCACCCCAGACAGGGGGTGAGGGGCATTGATCCACCGAGTCTATACTTCTATCAGCTCTACTCAAAGTGGCTGAGTCTCTCCACTCCTCTCTTTGCTCCTGCACGGCATGCAAAAGCGAGACCACACTGTCTCCTTCCACTCCTCGGACTCAACCCGACTCTCGAACAACTCCCAATGAACGACTACGTCACTTACAGGAGTTGGCTGCTAAATATAGAGCTAGTCCCACCTCTCGTGATGTCAGCAGAACCTCCCCTCTTGCTCACGCCTGCAGCAGAGTCCATTCCTGCATCTACCACTCAGGGCAGGGCTATGAAGGGGGAAAACCCATGATGATTACTGGTGCCTGATCTTAACAGGACTTACCACAGTAGAAGGAAGATAGGTATAGCCTGTGCTGTTTACAGGGGGCTACACTCTCCCTATGGTGGAATCCAATGGTCCCCGCTTGGACCTAGCTTTAGCAGACCCATCCTGTGGCAAACCACCTGGGAAACAGCACACATTAGACATTGTCATAATACATGGCATAATGAGGTAGTTCAGTACAAATACAACCGGGTACTCCCAACAGAGAGAACCCTACAGATAATGTTTTGGATCAGGCTTTCTTACCCGCCGCCCATTATGATCCGTGACGATCACAGCGAACGATTGGACCGGCCCATGCTCAGGCCTGTATGTAACACCGTGCATGTAGATACATCTACCTATGCTCCATATGCGTACTAATTCACTAGTCTTATCCTCATTGTGATACCCTCCCTGACCGAACTTGGTCCGACGGTATTCCTTGACTGCCTCCCTAAGCCAACTGTCTCGGTTCTCTTCAATTTCCCTCATGATGGGCTCAGGCACATAGGGATAATCATACCCGTGGGACTGCCGGTATCTAGCGACTATGGCCCGGTCGGCTTGACTTAGTTTGGTGAGTTTGCGGTGCCCTGCCCTGCTCGGCAGTACCCAAAACACAGGCTCTTCCGGAGCTACTTCATCGTACAAGATACTGGGGCCTCGAGGTACAACAAGTTTCTGTTCTATCTCCCGGAACCTATGATCTAACTCATCCTCCACCTCCTGCGGAGTGAAAGAACCAGCCGCCCACCAATGCTCTACTACATTATTCTTAATTAATAAGAACCGTGTACGGTCCATCCCCTCGTGATATCCGGTGAACAAAGGCGCCCACCATTTGTCACGGTGTTCGTACTCTGTGGAATGACTAGTGCGTTCTATATCAGACTCTACCTGAGATGATACACCGGACGGACCCGCACCAGTAGATCGCGAGCAATCTCTCCTCCCGTTTGCATTATATTACGTAGTAGGGTTCATTTTGTGAACCACTTTGCTGGTAGGCACAGGTATAACACTCGAATATGGTATCAGACCCCTCATCACTCAACTCCCAATCCCGCAAGTCCTTAGAGTTTTTTTGGTATTTACATAACTTATCCCTGGTAGGTCCTGGTGGCACCACTCGTGACGGGGCAGGGGCAGTGGCCGGGGCAATGGAGCTATGGGCCGGGGCTGGGGGAACGTCCATATCATTGTCGAGCAAGCGGGTGATACCACGCCCAAGGGACATTTTCTTAGAGGCACTCTCCGCCATACTTCTGGCTTCTCGGGAGGGGCCTCGACTCTGTAGGGTAGCCAGGGCAATGGCTGAATCTATGCTTCGAGAGGAGAACACTCCTCCAGGTCTTCTCTTTCCGGTGGAACCGGAAATGATTTCATCAGGATCGCCCGCAGAATCTCCACCCACTCTGTGGTCACGCACCGGAAGTGCGTCGAGGACCTGCAGGGGCGGTGACAGAGCATCCGGTACACGGCCGAACAAGTAGGCCTCAAGCCTCTCTTTCTCGTCCGCCGGGGTTGCGGTCTGCGCCTGGCAGGTGTAAGGGGGTGATGGAGTCTCCTTACCGCTCCGCTGCTTTTTGATGATATGGGGCTCCTCTAGGATCGTCTCGGTCTCCGTCTCCGTTGCAGTGGGAGTCACCACTGCGGTGGGACTCTTACGGGCCTCCGGTCGCACCAGCGCTCGCCGTCGGATGGTTTCCAGACTTGTCTGCTCCCTCTTGATGCCTTTGGGGTGGTTTGCCGATAGGTGCATCACCACCGATGTCACGCCAACCTCTTCTTCCGAGGAAATCAAGATTGGTTCCTCCGCTAGGGAGTCACCTGGTTCTGCGGCGATACAACCAGTGGGTATAGGTACAAAGTAGTCTCGCTCTGGTACCTCCACTGCGGTCGCGCTCTTCTCTGTCGCCAGCTCGCTAGGTTCGGTAGCTGGCTGGGCCTTAGTTCCTCCCGCTTGGGTGTAACGGGGAACCAGGGTAGTCTTGTCTTTGCCTTCCGCCACCTCCGTCAATGTTCCCGGAGAGGCACCCCGTGGGGTTCCGATCAAAGGCCACGGCTCGTTCGGCCAAAGGTAAAACGTGCCACATTGAGGGCATCGGGCCTTGGTGCTGGGTACCGCGCCCGGTATCCCGCAGTGGACGCACAAACACCGGAAGTATTCATGCTCTGCTACCTCCACTACCAGTAGGCCTCCTGGTAATTGGTAAATGGAAGTATTCATCTCGGACAAGGTTCGCTCAGGGTTGGAACAGCTCAGTGTTTCAGCTCCTTGCTCCTCGAATGCCAGACAAAAGTGAAGCTCTTCGCTCAGGCTTCAGGTCCCTCCATTTACTGGGGAGGACTCTCCTGATTGGCTCTCTTTGTGCCCCCTCCCTCTGGTGGAATCCAGAGGCGGGGTCTCTTCTCCTTCGGCGTGACGTGGCCTGGCTTTCTGACCAGTCATGGCACAGGTGGGTGGGCTTTCGGCTTTCGCTCCGCTCCTCTTGCAAGGAATCTGGGTTTGGCGCCAGATTATTACACATCTCCAGCCACATTTTCCTTTTAGTCTCTGTGCACGATGCACGTGCTTGCTCTAGGCTTGGCGGGAACTGCCATTTTAGATCACTTCTCTTGCTCCGCGGAGCACATGTAGGGACGGACGCCATCTTGAATGAGTCCTCCAAATGTCCATGTGCCCTAATCTCAATGTCTAACGGGTATCTCGTACCTAAACACTGACTGACTTCCACATGTGTGCTCTGCATTCTAGTTCTCACTAAATTGAGGTGGCTTTTACCCCAGGCTCAGCGGAACTCCTCTCCTCCATGCACTGTACTCGGTGTCTACGTTGCAAGTGCTCTGTGGTGCGTGTGTGTGGGTGATAGCTAGTGTACCTCTCTTTCTAGGTACGGGCGTCTCCTATTTTTGGCCACTCATAGCGCGGGCCCTGGGCCATGGTCCCTGGACTGGTTAACAGGCTGACCTCCCCAGTTGCCTCACGCTACCTGCCTCAAGGGACTCGGTCAGCTATAACTATTCACCCTTCCTACGCCACCTCCTAAGGGCGCCCAAGGCGTACTGTGCAAGAGTCTACGCTCCCCTGACTACCTTCGGCATATGCAATTGCGCCCTTCCTTCTCCAACACTTGCACTGAGAGTGCATCTCACTCTTCCCGTTCCGCCTTGCTATAAGCCTGACCTGTTCTGGCATATATCTCTCAGCAGCGCCTCCAAATGTAACCCTTATTCCCCCCCCAGACTCTACGGTGGTGTCTAGGGTGCATGAGGGCAGATTACATGCGTCGTGGTGGTGCATACCTGTGAGGAACAGGAGGGCCTGAGCTTCCCGCGATGGTATTGGGGAGACAGGACCAGGCTTCTGGGGTGGTAGCCTCCATGATCTTAGTGGTGCAGCGCCTCCATCTTCTATACTCCCCGGAATATGGGATAGGACCTGTACAGAAGAACCCCCTTGGTCCCAGGGTGAATGCTCGTAACTCACACACAGTCTTTGGGTAAAAGGATTGTCTCTTTATTGTTCAGAGCAGCAACTCCAAATGTAGTGGCGACCAGCAGCCACAACAACAACAACAGTTGAGTTAAGACAAATGATACATGGTTACAAATACAGTTACATAAATGAACAGGGTATACATTATATACAAGACATTGCATGCAGAGTTAAAGAAAATATTTATTATGGGCGTATGAAACAGTTACAGACCAGATTAAAATGTGAGACAGCCTTAAATTTGAAAGAACTTAAACTGGTGGTGGATGTGAGAGTCTCTGGTAGACTGTTCCAGTTTTGGGGTGCTCGGTAAGAGAAGGAGAAACAGCCGGATACTTTGTTGAGCCTTTACTAAAACCTTTAGTAAAAACTCTTTTATACACTATAATGTGAACGAGAATATGATCTCTGTACAACTTTTAGGAAGAACTGTTTCAATTCTGCAATCATTTTGAAACAATGTACTATAATAACAGTGCACAGAAGGAGTCGGGTACATGACCTCAAGATCAGTCCCAACCTTAATCTCTCAAGTCCTTCATAGAAAGCTAAACCATACAGGAAAAAAAGTACTCATCTTGGCTTCAACTGGCCAGGGCTTCAATAGTTATATAGAACTAATAATAAAAATATTCTCTGCCGCTCTGCTCTTTAATGTCTATAGGTGTTGCCGTATACACCTGGGCTGGACTATGTCAGAGTTAGCAGGGACAGCTCAGTTAATATGTACATTGTTGTGGATGCTACTTGGCTTATCCTGACAGCTGATGAAAATCAGGTTGGTAATTACGGCTGTAAAATACTGGATTTGGATACTTGCTTTGTCCTTCCGTTGGCAACTTTAGGAGCTGCAGCTGGATCACGGGACATGCCACAGATCACGGATTACGTCAAGAACTGGAGCACGTACCCACACTGCTGTGTGGCCTGTGTCAGTTATGTGAGCCCTAACAGTCAATAAATGTTCTTGTTGTTTACACTGTTCCTGCAATGAACGTATCCATCATTAGCTCATCTTCTCTGCTATATAGCTAATGGGAGTATGCACCTTAGTGTTCCCACACGCCTTTTCTCTGTCCTTATTCACTCTCTGTCTCACACTCTATCTGACTATGTATATCTTTTTTTCATCTATTTTATTTTCTGACTATTCTCCTGTCTATCCATCGATATACACTTTTGTGTCTTTTTTTTGAGCTATCTATTAATGGGTCTATATATCCCTCTATTTATTTCTACTTATGTGTGTTTCTATATAAAAACAAAACTTTGCACCTCATTATCTATTACTTTATCTATCTATACACAGCCTTATTTCCATATCCTTCTACAGTACATAACCTATATACAAACATACTTAACTAATTACTTCTACAGTATATATGTTACTTTATTTATTCTACTGTATGTTGTCTAATGTATTTTATTATCTTTCACTCTTCCTTTCACTCTGTATCTTTCTCAAACTTTCTCATTTACTCTTGTTTTTTCTCTCTTTCTCTTTCCCTTAATTAGTCTTACACAGTAACTTATAAATAATTTTTATTTATTATAACTTTCTTTTATTTCACTCCCTTAATTTCGTTTATACTCCAGCTCAGTCATTTGGTCCGTCTCCATGAGTCCTCTAATCTGAACTGCTAGTTTGAACTAGATCAAAAAGGTCCTGATCATTCTATTCCAGCGCGGGCCCCTGTGCTCGCCTATACCCCGCACTGAATCTCTTAGCTAGCGCACAATTGCCATGCGCCTTTGTCCCAAACAAAACCCTGGCACATGATTGGCCAAGTCGGAAGAGGTCGTGCCTGGCAAACAGGTATTCCCCCCAACCCCCCCCCCCCCCCACCCCGGTACAGCTCTGTTGACCCTTTGGGGCACTACACATGATTTTAATGGTCTGCTAGGTATGTCATACTGTATATTATTTTGACAGTCCCTTTTGCTGCCTGATAACAGTTACCAGCACTCTGACCCATATTAACTAAAATGCGCCATTCCAGCACCAGAAGACATTCACTTGAATGTGCTGAAAATATAGAATAGCCCGACTTGGTCAATATGAGCCCTTATTAGAGCACTATGTAAAAATAACGAATGCATAAGATATATTACTGCATATATTTTTTATGGGAGTACTGCACAAAATCATATTATGGCTCATTCATAACACGTTTGATACATATTTGTAGTCTTCTCATTTCAGCATCTCCTCTTACTTAATCTATAGTAGAAAGAATAAGGGCTGGGACCCGCTGCGCCCGGCGGCGCGGGCGGCTGCACGGGCTTTCCCCACCAGCAGGGGAATCCTCCCGAGCCGGTCCCCCCTGGCTGCACAGCTCACTACACGCTGTGACGCGTCAGTCGCTAGGAGACACAAGAGAATTGTAATCCCTAGCTTCGACGCGTCACGTGGTGTGGCTGTGAGCCAATGAGGAGGGGAGGCTTCGGGAGGAGGAGAGGCTTTGGGGAGCGGGGAGGAGTGTGGAGTGCCTGCGTGTGTGTGTGTGTTGCTTGTGATTACTTCAATCAGCAGCTCCAGCCCGAGCCCGTGGAGGGAGGAGGGGGAGAGTAGCGGGTCCCTCCGCTCAAGCCACGCCCCCCCTCCCACTCAAGCCTCCCACTCCCGCCCACCTCCCGCTCCGGCTCCCGCTCCCTACAGACCACATATCGCGGTCTGTGTATGTCAGCGCCCCGCCTGTCTGCAGTGCGGGAGTGCTGACGGAGGGAGCGGGGCCTTAGCCTAACTCAAAATTCACCATCACCATCCCGACATGCGTTCTTCTCAAGGATGTCTTCTCTCCACCCCTTTTTGTATCTAAAGCCCTCTCCCGCCTTAAACCTTTCTCACTGACTGCCCCACACCTCTGGAATGCTCTTACCCTAAATATCCGACTAGAACCCTCTCTATCCACCTTTAAGACCTACCTTAAAACACACCTGCTTAAGGAAGCATATGATTCGCTCCATGGCTGATAATTAACACCTCATATATTAACCTTGGCCCCTTGCAGACACACTTACCAGAACGCCCTCCAACTGTCTGTACGTTCTTCCTACCAACAAATTAGATTGTAAGCTCTTCAGAGCAGTGACTCCTTTTCCTAAATGTTACTTTTATGTCTAAAGCACTTCTCCCCTTTGTGTTATTTATATTCTTTATATGATTGTCACGTATATTACTGCTGTGAAGCGCTATGTACATTATTGGCGCTATATAAATAAAGACACATACATACATAGAATAAGAAATTTCAGTGATTCGGAAATCTAATAAACTTTCATGAGAAAACAAATTCCACAACTGCAAGAGCATTCTTCCTCTATGAATATGGCTCGAAGCTAGATCCCAGAAATGTGCTTTTGTTTATTTATACTGTAAGATGATTTGCAGTGCAGCCTGCATTTAAATACCCTTGTGGTTTTTAAGAGTAAGTCTCCTTGAGAAATTGACTGCGTGTGGCACGAATAGAAACAGGTTGGAAATGAGTATGATGCTGAAATATATCCAAGTGAATATCTGTACTATATTTCAAATGCTGTCTTTGTTAGCCAAGTTCACATGGATACTATGAAAACGCTGACTGACATTGCTTTAATCTGTTTACTATAGTGTCCAAATCCTGTGTATCACTGCTGATGAAATAGGCAAAGAAACAAATGGGTGCGCTAGTGTATCAACTGCCCAATGATGGTCTAAATAGAAATAAAAATATAAATATTGAATGAACAAATAATAAGAAGGGGGAAATGGGGGGAGAGAGATGGTGATTTGCTTCGTCAGGGACCTCTCTATATATTTTTTCTCTTTGAGGTATCACTGCTGATGAAGTACTCGTTTAAAATGCCCCAACAGTATTTTATGGTGCGTTTATAAAAAACAAAATGTAATAATACAAAGCTTTTTAGTGTTTTAATAATGCAAAGCTTGTATTTAATGGCTTGCTGTTTACATAGGAATCAGAGACTAAGTAGTACTGTTAATATTGCTTTCATACTTGTTTTGCTAAGCCCTGATCAAACGCAGGCTGTTATTTAGGCAGATCCCAATCCTAGGCATTCAGTAAAATGAAATATCGCTATCATCTTGTAACTGAGCTCCCTCTTACCTCCGGTGCAGGGAGGGGAGGGTCACTGGGTTGTTCGGAGCTGCCAGAGCCCCACACGATCGGGGAGTGGGGGTGCAGGTGGCGGTCATTGTTGGAGTCGCACATGCGCAGTAGCAATGCAATGCGGTGGCAATCTTAAAACGGCTCCGCAAGAGACTATAAGATCCAGGATCCTCAACGAGAAGGGATATAGATAGTTTGGCGTGCAAACGGACCACGCCAGTCGGAAGAAGGAGGCCAACAAGAGAGGTAGTGTCTAGGGAGCAGTGCTTCCCTGGACTAGGCTTAGGTTTGCCCCTTCGGCCCAGCTAGGCCCTAAGTCCCCTCAGCTCAGTATTGTATGTAAGGCCCCAAATAGGGACACCTTAGTATTGCTGTAGTGACAGCGTTGAGATATCGGTGATCGGACGGCCCTGCGGCCAAGGACCAGGCCCAGGGCCCTATTGACATTACAGTAGACACACCTGCTAGAGCTCCCGCACGAGGTGAATCAGGACCGTAAGGAGAGATGGGATTATTGGAGGCCCCACGTCATGGGACCAGACTGATCCCTTGCTCAACAGCGGTACCTTGGTACAGGAATGCCCAGGGAGGTATGAAGTGCACCAATGGTCCACAGGGGTAGCGCTACCTCACACTTGGTGTGGGACTGACATTGGGAAGGACACCAGGGTTATTGGTGCCACCGCACCCTCAGTACTTTGGGGGAACCCCACCGGAGTGGGGAATGTGTTGGGCATTGTGTGTGGGGATATTGTATTGTGGGTGTGCTGCTTATAATACTGTACTATAATACTTGGGAGGTTGCGTGAGATGCTAGCCCCATGTATATCTCCGAGATCAAACCCCCTCTGTGGGTGCCCTTGAGCAAATTCTTTCGAATTTCGTGAGTTTGGTGAATTTGGCGGCCTGTGAGATCATTTGTAGATAGTGTCTAATCTATAAATAACTGAAAATAGATAGGCCTTGTTTTTGGGGTTTCTGCTTAAGCTCTTGATAGAAAAGGATCTCTTCTCCCTCGATTAGATCTTTTGCAGTTATGATATTCATATTTTTTAATCGCTCAGCATATTTTGGAGAGCAGCCTGGGGGGAAGCTTGGGTTGTAGATAATCGGAGTTAGCATGGAGGGGGAAGCGGAGAGAGAGTATCTCATTTTACTCTTAGACCAAATTTCCCACGTGCATCTCATCGAGCCCAGCTTAAATCTTCCAGGAAAGCCCTCTTCTTCCCGGCAGTCCCAGCGTACCGCCCCAAGGCTGGAGGGGGCTGCGTAGGCAGCCTCTATCCCCAGCCAGCCACAAGTTGCTGGAGGGCAGTTCCACATCACTATTTGTTTTAAGTGGGCCGCTTGGTAATATTTGGTAATGTCTGGGACCCCCATACCTCCCCCTGACTTTATTGCTAACATAACCGACCTTGCTATCCTTGGTCTTTTGTTCTTCCATATAAATTGGAATATCTTATTTTGGATATTTTTGACCTCCCTTAGTGGGGCCTTTATCGGGAGTGTTAGAAAGAGATAAAGAAGTCTATGCAGTATATTCATTTTGATCGTAGCTATCCTCCCGATCCAGGATATTTGGAAGTCATTCCAAATCTGTAAGTCTTTTTTGATTTTTTCAAAGAGGGGAGGAAAGTTATTTTGGTACAATGAGTTGTACTTGTGTGTTATATAGATCCCTAAATATTTGATATTTTCCTGGCTCCATTTATCATTAAAATTTGCCTGCAGTAGTTTAACTTCTGGGGCGGGTACTATTAAATTTAGTGCCTCCGACTTGTCATTGTTGAGTTTGTACTCCGAAACTTGTCCGAATTGATCTAGTTGGGCTTGTAGGTTTGGAAGAGATATCAGGGGCTAGGGACAGAATTATATCATCTGCAAAGAGGGAGATCTTACAGTTTCAGAGGTATATATTTGAACAATGTTATTGTAAATCATATGTTGTTTTCTCTGGCCAGGACTATTGCTATGTATTATTAAATGTAGTGCCGAGAACAACGCAAATTTTCCCTGGCACCTGTCGCAGCGCACCACAGTATGAGATCCCCTGGCAGCTGCCACGCAGCGCACTACACTAACTGCTCCCCTGGCAGCTGCCACGCAGTGCACCACACAGCTCCCCTTGCAGCTGCCACGCAGCCGCCACACTAAGAGTTCCTCTGCCAGCCGACGCAGCATACAACACAACGTGCTCCTCTGGCTGTCACTGGATGCATACACAAAAACAGAGCGCAAATCGTCCCAGGATGTATATGTAAAGGACAGAGGAACAAATAGTGTAACAATGCAAAAAAAACTGTATACTGATATAGCAAAAGCCAATATTATTCCACTCCTCAACCAGATAACGGACCATCAGCAGTTAAACCTGGTATCAAGTAACAGGAACTTCTAACATTTGACCTCATAATAACAAAAGAAAAGAACTTAGTGCAAATATGCTTTATGCCGTATTAAACACACGTAGGTGAACGTATACAGATAACCGTTGGGTAAAGTAAGCAGTGAGACCGCCAAGGGTCCAGGAGCAATGCTAGAGATGTCCACGAACGCACATGTTCCCCTTCCTTCCAAACTGGATCGCGACGTCGCTACCGGAGTACACGGAGCTGGATATCAGATATCGGGTGCAGTCCTTCACATCTCTGCACGTCAAATCCCTATGTTATCTGGTTCAGGAGGTTTATCCTCAATCTGCCTGGTTTGATCTGATACATTGTGAGTGTGATAATATTGTTTTTTGCTCTATATTTGTATACAGATTTTTTGCATTGTTGCACTATTTTTCCCAGTCCTCCTTTGTACATATACATCCTGAGACTATTTGCGCTTTGTATCCTGTTATTCTTGAATGCACTATTGGAGGCTGCTTTGCGCTGTTTTACAGATACATTTGTAGTAGGGTATGCCTCCTGGCCACTGGGGGTGTTTACACAGTTCCTCAGGCTGACTCTGGAAAGGCAGGGATGGAATAGAAGAAACTTTATGTCCTTGAACTCTGACACTGAGCAGGGAATGAAACATTGTGTCTGTTACATGTGGAGTCAGAGCTGCCAGAGTACATGAGGTGCTAGGACTGTCCTGGGAGCTAGAAAGGCTCCTGGACTAGGCCAGACTTGACCCCCTATGCCCTAGATAGTTCCCCCCCACTGTAAAGACGTGTGCAGGGCTGGCCCTAGTTATAGGTAGCTCTGATGGTGAAGGAGTACAGCGAAGCAGACCGGAGTGCAAAGGGAGGCTTCCCCCTGGGCCTGAGGATCAGCCATCATCCAGACCCTGAGGTTTGAGGGGCTTGTGTTGGAGACCCCGCAGCATGGGACTCTGCTGCTATTTTGCCCTCGCTGGGAAGTGTGGCCTGGCTGGATCCTAAACCAGGAAGGTATAGTACACCATGCAAGGGGAGAGGGTAGCTCTGCTCTCACATACACTGGGAGGGATTGCTCATGGGAGACTGGGCTATAGGGGCCAGAGCACCCTAGGTAATAATAGGGTTAGCTACCCAGGACTATTACTGGACAGTTATTGTGTTTTATTGTATTGCTGTGTTGCATATGTGTTTCTCTTGTTAGACCGTGGGACCACAGTAAAGACATATTGCATAACCTGTGTTAGTGTGATTTCTGGGGTATACACTATAGGTACACCGGTTCCCATGAGGGCCTATCCCGCCAATGCAGGGATCCTCACAGATGGAGGAGCTGCACCAGGCTTCCCAAGTGCAGAGGCTTAGGCCTTCTGTACACCTAACCAGTATTACCATAGCGCATAACGCCTGCGTTTCCCTTGGGGGTAGGGATGGGGTGTTACATTTGGAGGCGTTGATGAGTTTCCGACTTGGGGTGCCCAGAAAGGAACAAATATACTATAAAAAGTTAAATCTTTGCAAATATAGAATGCCGCTACCGTCAAGACTGGAGGTCCAGCAGTGGGCCCTGGCAGGGCCGGAACCACCCAACCGCGTGGTAGGCATTGGCCACGTGCCAAAATTGACTATTTCATATGACATATGCCTGGCATTAATGCAACATCCAGGGTTCACCAAAATCTGGGAAGTGGCACGAATATCTGATCCCGATTCTGCCTGGGATAGAGTATTTATAGCCAACAGCATAGACCTGGATGCGATGAGGGGCCCAAGGGTGAACCTCTATGGAGCCCCTGAAGGGGCGTGCCCTCTAATATACCTGGAGGCTGAGATCAAAATGGAGGAGGATAGTGATGGGGTACCGATGGGAATACCAGAGGGGATGGTTCACGATCATTGACGAATAGTTCTGAACCCCAGGGTAGCCCCGTGACTGAACCCATACTGACCAAAGTACTGCAGCGGCTGACTGACACCTTAAAATATCTTCCCAGGCTCACCACTTCCGTATACTCAAGGCCTTCTCAGGGGTGCTGCCCACCTCGCAAGGCGAAGAGGAGTTCGGGGAGTAGGAAGATCATACAGGTAATAGGGGAGAGTCCTGTTCAGAGGCCGTGAAGCGGCAGAGAATTGTAGAGTGTTTGCGACCCCCTGCAGTCAGATTGCACCGTGAACAGTATGCGGGCGCTGATGCCTTATGTGCTGCCTACGGCTCTAAGGACGATAACGTTGAATTACTGGACAAGTTCCATGACCTTAAACAAAATGAGTGGGAAGATATGTCAGCGTTTCTTTGAAGGTTGCAGCTAAATTTATGGACACGAATATCCAAGAAAGTTATTGAACTATCTGAGGTAGACAGTTATCGTTTTAAACAGTTGCTGCGGGGATCTTTGCCTACGCATCCCGTTGCCATTATGCTCTGATGTACTCTCTCCCCAGAAAACCCCCCTAGGTTCGAGGAAATAAAGAGCCGAGTGCAAGATCAGGAAGTATCCCTGCAGTTCTATTTGCCTAAGAAGAACCGAGCAAAATGCAAAATGCACTGAGGAGGGAGGCAACTATGCCCGGGGGACTCCGGTGAAGAAGGAGCCCACTGAGGTAATGACTCAAGAACCCCCGTGGTCGACTCCCCGACCACCGACGAAGCACATGAAACCTATAGACCTGAAACTTGCATGCATACTAAGAGGGGTGTGCACGTGGGGGTTATTTTGTATGTTGTGATGGTCGGGGGGGGGAGGGGGTGTTCTCCTGATTTTAACTGCTCCGCTTTCGATTTGGTTGTTCCTTCTCCATGAGCCCACTGATTGGTCGGTTTCTCGTTGCAAGGCTGCTGATTGGCCTTGGCTTAGAATTGAGGTATGTGATCAGTCACCGCACTGAGCTGCAGGCCTTCCAGACATTCCTTAAGCTGAGTCCCCAGTGGCCACGGCTGCAAACGTGTCAAAGCGCCTGGCGGCGCGTGTACAGGTCAAAGCTGCGGTCTAGGGGTTGTGATGGGATACGCGGGGGCGCAACCATAATGGATGGTCGGGGACGCGGCCATGACGGGGGTGCCGCCATGATGGTCTTCACTTTCTGCACAACCATTGGTTGGGGGATGGAGAGGATGAGATGGAGGAGTAAGAGGGCGGGGTAGAGGTGGGAGAAGGGAGGGGTAGAGGAAGATCACTGATGCGATGTGAGTGTCACTGAGGGGGTGGGGATGAAGGAGAGGGACGGGGGAGAGGTGGGGTGTATGGGAGGGGGGAGAGGTGGGGTGTTAGAGAAGGAGGGGGATGAGAGGTCAGAGAGAAATACATGGGGGGTGAGATGGGGAAGTGTAAGAGGGAGGGGTGTGCAAACTTTTTTCTTTGTGCCCCCTGCCTTCTCTCCCCCTCCCCACCTTCTCGCCTGCGTCATTTGATGTCAAATGACGCTATATCATGTGACGTCGCATTGCATGGCAACACGTTGCCATTTTACACCGCAGCGTGTTGGTGTTGTCATGGCGGTGCATCACCAGAAGCTGCCGGAGAGCAGGTAAGAGGGAGTTAGAGGTCTTGTGCGCTCCCCTAACATCTTATATGTTTTCTAACATGCTGTGGGGAAGAGTGCGGAGCCTCTGTAAACACCGCACCCCCCCCTGAAAATCTCGCACCTCCCAGTTTGGGCACCCCTGTAGTAGAGGAAGGTCACTGAAGGGGGAGTGAGTGTCACGGGGAAGATCACTGAGGGAGTGTGTCAGTGAAGAGGGTGGATGTCACTATAATTTGGGATGGGTGTCTCAGTGACTGGGGGTGGGGGGTGCAGCCTCACTCACTGGAAGGTGTATGCATGTTTATTGTTCATGTGCATCGACCTTGCTTATTATATGGTGTGGGCATGTGTATGGTGTATCTGGCATGTGTCTATGCATTGTTTGTGAGCAGTCTGATTCTTGGGCCAGGTGGTCGAGCTTACCCCCCAGGCTAAAATGTGCCAGCCAGGCGATGTGCTTATTAGGGATGAATGTAAAGCTGCTCTAGTATATCATTCGTACACATTTAGGGTCCTTATTATCTCCTGCTCCACTGCCCTCTTATTCTCCTGAGCAGACCAATCTTCATGAACTATTTATAAACCAGAATTGAATTCTGTGAAGATGACATAAGCAGCATATAGGAAGTTGTAACTGTTAATTTATGCATTTTAGGAAGACCAAGTAATGTTTAATATTCATTGGAAAGACTATAAAAGTACAACATTTTGCAATTATGTGAAAACCTGTGAATCACAACGAAATAGTTGGATATATATTCAAAGTGATTATGGAATCGGTAAGCAAACATCAGCGATGCTTTGGGGCTAATGGACTTTGGCAGAATGCAAATGAATCTGAACTGGTATAAACCTGGTCTAGGAAATTGGTGTCATGTTAAAGCCATGTCAGAGTTAAAGTTTGTGTGCAGTACTGCAACCAAGATGTTAACCTCCTCTCAAAAGAATTATTTCGTTCTGGCAAGGCAGGCCTGTGTCATAAAACGTTATGGGTCCATGATTTAAAGTGGCAATGAAACAATTAACTAAATAGCATTCTGTTTGTTGAGGAACTAACCCATACTTGAAAAAAAAGGAAACTGAAGCTTCTTAATTCAGGGCTCCAGAGTATGCACAAAAGCCTCCATAAATATATACAGTAAATCAAAAATGTCTCTCTGTTGTATGTCCGGTTTTGTATGATTTGAGGATGAGTGCGTTTTGGGTCATATATTGCTCACATATGCAGGGTATATTGTTTATTAAAGCACTGGGGATGTCTAAAGTCCCTTGTGAGTGGTAAC
The DNA here is from genome assembly GCF_040206685.1 of Ascaphus truei. Taxonomy (NCBI): domain Eukaryota; kingdom Metazoa; phylum Chordata; class Amphibia; order Anura; family Ascaphidae; genus Ascaphus; species Ascaphus truei. The sequence continues at coordinate 85,112,271 of NC_134484.1, forward strand.
TCTGGTCCCCTTGTCCATCAACATAACCCCTGAAGCTAGACCAAAACGAGAAGCAGCCCTTGTATGGATAAACATAAAGTACTCACAACCTTGTGTGTCTAAACTCTCGAATGCGACGTGCTCTCAGCCAGCGGAGGATACAGGAAGTGATCTCCCAAGGAGAAGAGAAGATGGTGGTGCACTGCGTTCCAATAGAAGAAAATGGATGACGGAGGCTGGATCATTAAAAAAAATCCTTACTTTTGTAGCCGAGCGCCCTTGCCTCCATGGCGGTTGCAGGAAGAAGGGGGGAGGTTGCAGAGGCCGTCAGGTACTGTTGGATCTTCGCGGTGGACCGGCAATGCAGAGGGCCGCCATCTTAGGTTTTGCGCATGCGTAGTGAAGCCTGTGCGCATGCGCTGTCAGTTGTTGCGGGGCTATCTTGCAAAATGGCTCCACAAGGGACTACATGTTCCAGAAGCCCCTAGGAGAGTGAGGGGGAGATACAGTTTGGCGTGAAGACAGTGCGCGCTCATTCGGAAGGAGGACAGCAAGGTGGAAGGTAGTGTCCGGGTGCCAGTGGCTCTCAGACTTGGCCAAATCTCCCCCGTAGGCCCCAGAGAGGCCCCTGAGCCCCTTCCAGGTTGTGGGTGCTGTTGGGAATGCCCCAAGATAGGGACGCTTCCATGTAGCACTACAGTAGTGTTGTGTAGTGAGTGTGTGGCACCGTCGGGCGGACGGCCATGTGGTGAGCTGCGGTCTGGGACCAGACCTAGGCTACCTCAGAGACATTAAGGGAGACACTCCTGCTGGAGCTCCCTCATGACACAGATGTCACTGGTGAGGAGAGAGAGGATTGGGCAGACACCGCGTCGTGGGATCACGTTGCGGTTCTGCTGATCCAACATCTACAGTATATCCTGGTCTGGCCTGAGATCAGGAGAGGTACCACGTGCACCAACGATCTCGCACAGGGGTAGCGCTACTCCACATACACTTTGGGGTGGGACTGCCTTATGGACACTGGGTGTTTTTGTGCCTAGGGTGCCCTTAGTACTCTGGGGGAACCATGCCGGGTGTGGGGATATTGTGTGGGTGTTATTGTGTTGTGTGCATATGTTAGTAAATCATATACAGTTAGGTCCGGAAATAATTGGACACTGATACAAGTTTTTTTATTTCGGCTGTGTACCAAAATAAATTCAAGTTACAGTTAAATAATGAATATGCGCTTAAAGTGCAGTCTATCAGCTTTAATTTGAGGGTATTCACATCCAAATTGGAGGAAGGGTTTAGGAATTACATCTCTTTAATATGTAGCCCCTTCTTTTTCAAGGGACCAAAAGTAATTGGACAATTGACTCAAAAGCTGTTTCATGGACAGGTGTGGGCTATTCCTTCGTTATTCATCATCAATTAAGCGTTTAAAAGGTCTGGAGTTGATTCCAGGTGTGGCATTCGCATTTGGAAGCTGTTGCTGTGAACCCACAACATGCGGTCAAAGGAGCTCTCAATGCAAACGAAACAGGGCATCCTTAGGCTACAAAAAAAAAAAGAAAATCCATCAGAGAGATACTGTAGCAGGAACATTAGGAGTGGCCAAAATCAACAGTTTGGTACATTCTGAGAAAACAAGAATGCACTGGTGAGCTTTGCAACACAAAAAGGCCTGGACGTCCTCGGAAGACAACAGTGGTGGATAATCGTAGGATCCTTTCCATGGTAGAGCAAAACCCCTTCACAACATCCAGCCAAGTGAAGAACACTCTCCAGGAGGTAGGCATATCATTATCCAAGTTTACCCTAAAGAGAAGACTTCACGAGAGCAAATACGGAGGTTCACCACAAGGTGCAAAACATTCATAAGCCTCAAGAATAGAAAGGCCAGATTAGACTTTGCCAAACAATATCTAAAAAAGCCAGCCCAGTTCTGGAAAAGCATTATTTGGACAGATGAAACCAAGATCAACCTGTACCAGAATGATGGGAAGAAAAAAGTATGGAGAAGGCTTGGAATGGCTCATGATCCGAAGCATACCACATCATCTGTAAAACACAGTGGAGGCAGTGTGATGGCATGGGCATGCATGGCTTACAATGGCACTGGGTCACTAGTGTTTATTGATGATGTGACAGAAGACAGAAGCAACCGGATGAATTCTGAAGTGTATAGGGATATACAGTTAGGTCCGGAAATAATTGGATACTGACACAATTTTCATAATTTTGGCTCTGTACGCCACCACAATGGATTTGAAATGAAACAACCGAGATGCAATAGAAGTGAAGACTTTCAGCTTTAATTCAAGGGGTTGAACAAAAATATTGTATGAAACATTTAGGAATTGCAACCACTTTCATACACAGTCCCCTTATTTCAGGGGCTCAAATGTAATTGGACAAATTAACACAATCATAAATAAAATGTTCCTTTTTAATACTTTGTCGAGAATCCTTTGCAGGCAATGACTGCTTGAAATTTGGAACGCATGGACATCACCAAACGCTGGGTTTCCTCCTTTGTGATGCTTTGCCAGGCCTTTACTGCAGCTGTCTTCAGTTGTTGTTTGTTCGTGGGTCTTTCTGCCTTAAGTTTTGTCTTCAGCAAGTGAAATGCATGCTCGATCGGGTTGAGATCAGGTGATTGACTCGGCCATTGCAGAATATTCCACTTCTTTGCCTTAAAAACTCCTGGGTTGCTTTCGCAGTATGTTTTGGGTCATTGTCCATCTGTAAAGTGAAGCGCCATCCAATCAACTTTGCTGAATTTAGCTGAATCTGAGCAGAAAACAGGGAGGGGATAGGGAGTGAATTTAATGAAAATTCGATAATTATCAGGTGGGTGCAAAACTGTGAACTGAAATGAACCAGGAAAAATATAGAGCACACAAGGCAGTGCACTCAGTAGAGAATTCACTTAAATGCACACCACTTACATATAAAATATAACCTTTATTGACATTACATAAAACATATATTACCGATAATGTAGGTGTAACCAAAATTTAAAAATGAGTTTGACGAACTGTCTGCCACCTGATCTAAATAGTAAACCACTAAATAGCACGTTAAACCAATGATCTAGGAAATACAAGGCAGATACAGCAGTGGTATACGTAAACCACCTAGGACCAGAACTAAATTGCACCAAGAAATGCCATATAATGAAAGTACCAGGTTAGGTGCATAGTTACTACCGTAAGTATAATGTAACCTCAGATGAAATCTAGTGGAGGTATATATCAGGGTCAGGGAACTCCCTTAATAATCAAGTTAAAGTGTGGAAAATCCTGATATCACAGAATAACCCTGCACCAATGTAACACAAACATAGATGCAGGTGTAATAACCTTAAGCATCACACATATAAATACAGGCACAACAGGATAGTGCCAGTATGTGAGTCCCAAGATATAAATCTACCTATGGTAATGTAATAGCTGGTCAGCTGTAAAATCGTCAAGCTAAAGTAAAAAGACTTCCAAGTAGGAGTCTTACAACATCACTACGTGCCCTACGCACGTTTCCCTCCAGCTATGGAGCTTCCTCAGGGACATTTTTGCAGTGTTGTTCTGTGATATCAGGATTTTCCACACTTGGTTTACTATTTAGATCAGGTGCCAGACAGTTCGTCAAACTAATTTTTAAATTTTGGTTACACCTACATTATCGGTAATATATGTTTTATGTAATGTCAATAAAGGTTATATTTTATATGTAAGTGGTGTGCATTTAAGTGAATTCTCTACTGAGTGCACTGCCTTGCGTGCTCATTATTTTTCCTGAATCTGAGCAGATAATATAGCCCTATACACTTCAGAATTCATCCGGGTGCTTCGGTCTTCTGTCATATCATCAATAAACACTAGTGACCCAGTGCAATTGTAAGCCATTTCGGGTGTTGAATTAACTGAAGGAGAGATTTACCTGTTGAACAAAGAGTTGAATTTTGCACCCAATGATGATTTTCAGCTTTCTGACACGGTTATAGACCTGCAGAGATTCATTAGAAAATTGTCTTTGAAAAAATTATTTCTGTCTAAAAACATCACTGTCCCCAGTATTTCTCCATTGAATGACCCGAACCTTATTGGTCCTGATCCTCCAATGGACACTACTGGGGAACCAATATTCTGCTTTAGGGAATACAGTGCTGCACAGGATCTAAATTATATACTAGCAGAACAATTTGATTTTGATGAGGATCCAATAGATTTCACTGATCCATCGCTATTCCTTACTAGCAGTAAACATTCATCTTTTAAGAACAAATCTGTTTTCTACCCAGCCTATAATAAGGGACCACACTTGGAGACCTTTGAAAGGCTTGTGGAAAGCGATCTCCAGTCTTTGGCCAAAGGGTACACATTTTCATCTATTGGGCACAACAATATGTCAAAAGATGAACGTCAACCTATATACCTTAAAAAATAAAGACCATATAATAATAAAAAAATGCAGATAAGGGTGGCGCAATTGTTGTTATGCATATAGATGATTATCATAAAGAGGCTCTTAGACAATTTAATGATTCACAGGCATATTGCAAATTGGATAAAGATCCATCAACGTCTATTGTTCTGCTCGGAACTTCTCAGTCTTATTGATTTAGGTAAGGAATTGCGAGTGTTGGCTGAACAAGAGTCTTCGTTTCTTTACAATGCACATCCCACGATACCTATTTTTCACCATCTCCCAAAGATCCATAAGTCTGGTCTGCCCTCCTGGCAGGCCAATTATATCAAGCATGGGATCTTTGGCAATTGGTGTATCTAGATAAGTGGATTCCTATCTTTAACCCATAGTTAGGGCTCTTCCTTCGTACTTAAGAGATTCATCAGACTTGTTATGTACTATTCAGCAACTCACGTGGTGTAACACTTATATCTGGGTTACACTTAACGTCACTTCTTTATACACTATTATTAATCACCAATTAGGCTTTAAAGCCATTAGTCACTTCTTAAATCTTTCAAATCTTCACACTGCACACAGCACCTTAATATTAGATGCCATTACATTTCTACTATAGCACAATTATTTTCTGTTTTATTTACAGATACAAGGGACGGCTATGGGTACATCTTTTGCACCTTCCTATGCTAATCTTTTCATGGGTCTTTGGGAGCCTGTTCACATTTTCGCCGATTCTAACCCTTTTCGTAAATTTTTTATTTTTTATCGCCGTTAGATAGATGACTTACTTTTGATTTGGCAAGGAGACGCACAACTATTGTTATCTTTTTTCGAGTATTTAAATCATAACACTTAACATTTGAAATGTACACACTCGTACCATAGTAATCATATTAGTTACTTGGATCTACATTTATACATCGATATGAACCAAACCACTCAGATGGATATCTTACGCAAGTCTAATTCCCGCAATTCATTCCTGATGGCCAACAGTGGGCACCCCAGGTCATTAATGAGGGTTATCCCAAGGGGGCAATATTTGAGACTGAGAAGAATATGCTCAAATGATGAGACATTTTTAAAACAATCAGTACTGTGCTACTGTGCTACTGTGTCGATTTCAGGTGTTTAAAAACCAGAACACTAAAATGCCATTTTATGCACTCGCCTGCACTTGCGTTTAAAGGCGGTACGGTCGGAAGAAATCGCGCGCCATTACATGGGTATTCCGAGGTATACACCGCGTGAAGTGTTCGAATAACGGCCACTACATCTGTATATCTAATCCAAGATTCGTCTTCAGGAAAGCCAAGACTATTGGATATCATCTCTCTCCCCGTCTTTTCCAACCAAATGCTGGAATCCATAAAAAAAACTCAGTAAGGCTCCTACAAATGCGGCAACTGTATCCTATGTAAATATGCCACCCAGATTAAACCTGTTACATATAAATATGCAAAATATATATGTCCTGGAACAGGATTGTTTATTTCTCTGTATTTTTCCTGCTCTCAGGCTGCCAGCCCTCCCAGCTAAAGTGACATGCTTTCCCCTGCTCTGAAGCAGCAGAGCTGTGTATATTGCAACATAGTTGTTACAAGTAATCCCCTTTTACACAGCTGTATACTCAGTTGCCCTGGCAACCAACCAATACTCACAGTTGATATTGGTTTAGTCCTCTCCCCCTGATTTATCTGCATATTACTATGTCCCTTAGCCTGTTCCTCTCTGACAGGAAAGTGTGCTCCCTTCTTTCCCAACAAGCAGCCAAAGTGAGTAGACACGTCTTCCACTGCTCCCTCAGAAATGGAAATCCTTTTTACCTTCCCCTCAGAGAAGCACTCCCCATAGCAGAACACCTTCCTCTCATAGGTTATTCTCTTGACAAGAGAAATCGGCTAGCACAATCAACATATAGAACTTTTATATTTCTGTTAACTCCCTTCAATAAAGTTGAAGAAAATAGAAGGACTTTGTGTGCTTTAAAAAGGGGACTAGTTAAGCTACATGGACTTACTCACATGTACTATACTCACTACATATGAGCCTGGGTCCAGAATAGTAAACATAAATTACAAACTTTCATGACATGTAACAGAAATTATGTAGTCTATGTACTAGGATGCGTGTGTGATAGTTATGTTTGCAGAACAATAAGACCATTACAAATCAGAATCACTGAGCATTTTAGAACTATCAGGAATAGAGACATTTCATCAATTGCCCTTTGAGCTCTGTTTCCACCTTTACGTTCAGTGCTTTAGCGCACATACAGACACATATGAGGGGGGCAATAGAGAAGCAACCCTCAATCATAGAGAAATGTACTGGATTTATACCCTTGGGTCACTTGTACCCATGGGTATGAATACCGACTGGGAACTCAAACATTTACAGGCATACCCCGGTTTAAGGACACTCACTTTAAGTACACTCGCGAGTAAGTACATCTCGCTCAATAGGCAAACGGCAGCTCACGCATGCGCCTGTCAGTACGTCCTGAACAGCATCACCGGCTCCCTACCTGTACCGAAGCTGTGCGCAAGCGGGGAGACTATTGAGCCTGTTACACATGCGTTATTTACATCAGTTATGCACGTATATGATGATTACAGTACAGTACACGCATCGATAAGTGGGGAAAAGGTAGTGCTTCACTTTAAGTACATTTTCGCTTTACATACATGCTCCGGTCCCATTGCGTACGTTAATGCGGGGTATGCCTGTACTTGTTTAAAAAGACATCATTGGTATTACCATTGGTGTTATCACTGAGTATTATTGATCTTTCCCTAAAGTCCTTTATGATTATATATTATATATTGATCTCTATATTGATTTCTTGCCTCCTGTTCTTTCAAACTACTTCTTAAGAAACATATACTGTCTTTGTACATATACAGGTTGTGTGTTGTAGGATACTAAAATATCTTTTATATAGACATTATATTATTGTTTATGAAGAAAAATTAGTCATTTTGGAACAATGTAGTACATTTAGATGTAATATTTACCTAATACCAAGCTGTTACATATAATGAATATTGTATATTATGTATATCATATTCTGGTGTTTGTACATTGTATGATCTAGATGGCTCTCGACTCCCTATAGTGATATCTAGGGAGAATTAATTAAAGCAGAGTGAATATAAATAATAATGGACTTGAGTAGATCATGTTACATATATATAGATCATGATATATATAGTGCAGAGTAAATGAGTTCTTCAGTATTAGGTGATACCTTTTTTTTGGACTAACAATTTATGTCATAGGACAAGCTTTCAAGAGTTCTCCTCTCTTCTTCAGGTCAGCAATACTGACTAATATTGCTAGACCTGAAGAAGAGAGGAGAACTCTCGAAAGCTTCTCCTATGACATAAATTGTTAGTCTAATAAAAAAGGTATCACCTAATACTGAAGAACTCATTTACTCTGCACTATCGCAACTGGACTAACATGGCTATTTTCTGCTTTATATATATATATATATATATATATATATATATATATATATATATATATATAAAATCAAAAAAATAAATAGATGATACCGTTCTGTGGCTAACGAAATGCTTTTATTTGTGCGAGCTTTCGAGATACACTGATCTCTTCTTCCGGCGATGTTACAATGAATGAAGCAAGGATAACTTAAAAACAGTGTCTCTTGGAATGTTATCTGTGCTGGTCCTTCCCCCGATGTGGATGTGTTTTATGGCTAGAAGTGTCAAAGGGTTACTGAAAGCAAGTGAAGAAAGAGTGTGTATGTGTATCAGTGTGAATAAGAATGAATGGAGAGCCCACAGTATAAACAGTGCTCCACACTCCTCATTATGGGGCTTGACATATTTATCTTCTATGTCATACGACCTAAGAGAGTATTTCCAATTATTAGGATTATATATATTTGTTCTACCTCCTCTGCTAATATCTAAATAGATACTTATAGAAGTATATTCTACTGTGGGAACATTGAATCATCTTATTAATTTTATTATCTATGTTATCTAAAGATCTATGTAGGTATTAGCCTTCTTATATGCTAGAGCACAGATATGTATGGTACTAAATATATATGAGAAATAATCAAATGTGTAGCTGTATAGTCTAGAGTATATACTTCAGAGGGATTCTGTATTCATGATATATATCTCTCAATATGTGCTACAATTTTCTTTATGGCAAGCTATTGGGATTTTACCAATCTGTCATTAGGAGCATTTATAAAAAGAGAAAGTTATGTATATATACTTTTCTTGGGGTTGAGGAGGAGCGCTGGATCTCGTGATATGTAAAAGAATATAAATATATATAGTGCAGATGGTAATTCACTGCTTTAAAACGATGTAAAACATAAGAAATGAACTCACAAAAATCGTATAAAATCACTGCATGTCAGAGATCCTTCTCTCTCTGACTGGAGCCTTTTATGTTACTGGAGTCTGTATCCTCTCAGTGAAGTGGGTGATATGAAAATAAAGAAAACCACAAATAGTGCAAATAGTATGAACTATACAAATGTATTATGCACAGGTTATCAGGAAACTCACATTTTCCATTATAAGATTGGGTGGTGGAGAGAACCGCCGATAGAAGCAGGCTGCTGTTCGGTGCTTCACTTTCCCCTCACAATGTAGTTCAATGCCAATCTATGCCGTCGCGTCACTTCCGGTTTTGCGTCACGGGTGAGGGCGGGAAGCCAGAATGGGAGTAATCTTAGCAGTAGTTTGCCAGTCCTTCCAGGCGCAGAATCTCTCTAACTCTACGCGTTTCGCAACAGCTTCGTCAGGAGTACTCCTGACGAAGCTGTTGCGAAACGCGTAGAGTTAGAGAGATTCTGCGCCTGGAAGGACTGGCAAACTACTGCTAAGATTACTCCCATTCTGGCTTCCCGCCCTCACCCGTGACGCAAAACCGGAAGTGACGCGACGGCATAGATTGGCATTGAACTACATTGTGAGGGGAAAGTGAAGCACCGAACAGCAGCCTGCTTCTATCGGCGGTTCTCTCCACCACCCAATCTTATAATGGAAAATGTGAGTTTCCTGATAACCTGTGCATAATACATTTGTATAGTTCATACTATTTGCACTATTTGTGGTTTTCTTTATTTTCATATCACCCACTTCACTGAGAGGATACAGACTCCAGTAACATAAAGGGCTCCAGTCAGAGAGAGAAGGATCTCTGACATGCAGTGATTTTATACGATTTTTGTGAGTTCATTTCTTATGTTTTACATCGTTTTAAAGCAGTGAATTACCATCTGCACTATATATATTTATATTCTTTTACATATCACGAGATCCAGCGCTCCTCCTCAACCCCAAGAAAAGAATACTTCACATCCTGGGATTAGGAACGATCCCATCAGAGGAAGTTGAGCTGCTGCTGTACACTGTTTTTATTTTTTATTTTTTAACACTATATGGTGATAGGTTAATTGTGTGTACTTAAGGTGTGTCACTTATCACACTAATTACTATATTGTTTAGGAAGCGCCCAGTCCATCCACTTCCCCCACTCCCTCACCCACTGTTACCCATGTATATATACTATCTTATTCCATTGGCAGGTTCTATTGTTGTTTTTAATTATATTTAGACTATATTGTTTTTATTCAGCTTTTTTATATATGTTGTGTATTAAAATGTACTTGATTCTGGAGGGTGTCACTGTGGTCGGCAGATTGTTTGTTGTTTCCGACGTCAGTCTCGCTGGGACCACACACGCCGCGTTGTTCGGCGTTGTCACTTCCGGCTGGGGTAAGTTACTTAAACTACCGGCTTCAATAGAGTAACACACACTTTGAAAAAGCACCGAAACACGCGAAACGCGTTAAAGTGATCCACCCTGCTCACGCCATGTTGTCGCCTTACTAAATAAAGCTGTTTTTAATGTAGCTTTTGCATCGTAGCCCCATACTTTTTTGCATGCTGAGCTCCGCTTTCTTCACCTTCTGGATTTCCTGTATGACGCTATCAGCGTGAAGCACGCACCAGAACTGGACAAGCATCAGACTGTGAGTAACTATCAATGTCATTGCCATTAGATTTTACAGAGAAGTGTGTATGTATATACATATACATACATGTATACTAGGGTCTAGGGTTGGTTGTCCATATAGAAAGAGAACATGTCAAGCCTGCTTATTCACAGTTATTGACTCCATTATCTACCACTGGACTTTATATATACACCACCTAAATCTTGAACTCATATTCACTTATGGATTACATATGATACTCACTGATGCATTTGTGGTCCAACTACAAGCAAGTTTATAATTCTGAAGCAGTTCTACATATTGCTAGTCTTTATTCATGATCCGGAAGCACTGATACCAAGAACTTTGTTCTTTTTTCTCTAGATGAATCATGTTTATATTGCATGTTTGTATATAAGTGTAGGTCAGATCGCCACCGGGGGAGCTGCCAGTCATAGCTCACTCATTCCTCACTCATTACTCACTCGTGGTGTTTGTACACCATGGGGGACGGACTTTAGTGTGCCCAATGGGCGGGCCTTCCGGTTGGGGATCCCTACAAGATGCCGGCGTCCTGGGAGAGACATCACTCTTTGACAAAGCGCACGGATGCACGAAACATGTTAAGAGTTTTCTCCCAAGACTCCTGCATGTTGCTGTTGCTTCAATAAAGTAAAGATTTTTTTAGTGATCCAGCCTCCGTCATCCATTTTCTTCTATTGGAACGCAGTGCACCGCCATCTTTTCTCCCCCTTGGGAGATCACTTCCACTAACCCATACCTAACTGTTTATATTAAACTGGCAGAATGGTGCGTTGATATGCATTTTTTTTATTATTAGAACCTTAGGCCCTTATTCTAAAAAGTGCAATAGTGCCGATCCAGTGCTACCACATGAAAAGTCCCATTGAAGACAATGGGACTTTCTATACAATAGCACTTGATTTGTGCTAACAAACGTTGTGCAATAAAGTTTGACCACCATTGGAACTTCGGTAGTCGAGTACGTTATAAGGTTTTGGGATAGAATGCAGAACTTAATGAGGCTGGTAAAAGAGAAGTATCATTTAAACCAAGCCAAGCGGTTAGTGCCTGCTAAACCTAGCCAAACCAAGAGATTTATATCTGCTAATATTCTGAAGCCAGGGTCACGTGTGATGTGTGAATTGCCCCAGATAGCATTAACTCAGCTCCCTTTCCAAATCACTCCAAATCCTATAATATTTCCTTCACTTTATTGGAAAAGCAGCAGTAAATACAGGCACTTGTGGATGGTGTGTAGTAGTGATTTGTAGTTAGAAACAGGTAGAAAAAGATGGCCTTGCCATAGGAGAGTAACAGAGATGCATGCTGTACTCACTGTCTGCAGGGTGGAAAAGGAAGTGAGGAGCAATGTGGGTAAAAGGAAGAGTCTTGGGACAGACTATCTGTGAACAAAACAGGGGGGAGGGCAGACTAGCCCATACTGGTAAGGATCTCAGAGGCTGCAGTAGCAACTCACTGATTACATGCCCAGAGGCAAGAAATGCAACATTGTTACATATCACACAGGCACAGTGTGTGTGTGCAAACTCCATGCAGCTGAAATAAGAACTGACAGGCAGAAGCTGCAAAGGAAAGAGGGGGGTGAAACAGGGATATGATTCTTGTTCCATGACAGCTAAGCGGTCAGGAATCGGCGTTCTCCTCGCTTCCCACACAAAGCACTCCCTCTCCGCAGGGAGCCCCTGGACACACAAAACAATCCTGCCTTACCGGCCTCTGCTCAGCGCCGGGCGCGCCCACGCCCTCCTGCACGCACACCTACACGCACGCCAGCCCCAGACGTTATGTGCATGCATTCCCAGCTTACAGAACACACGCCTAACAGAACACTTTTAACCACTGCTCCTGCAGTGAGGCGTCGCCCCCAAGCATCACACAGTTCCATGCAAATCAATGACTACACTCAGCTGGGCTGTAACACCTCCCTCCTATCAGGGAGGACTCCTTGCAGTCCTCCAGGCCTGCCCCCTTTTCCCATTGGCCTGCCCAGCTTTATTATGCCTTTGCTTCCCATCACTCGTTGCTCGACATAGTTCTGTATGGAAGCATTTGACTACTCTCTCAGTGACTCCTCAGGTATTGACGCGGATTGGACGACTACCCCCTCTGGCTCTCGACTTCGGCTCTACTTGGACTTCGTGACTTTTGGCATCCCTGTAACACGGCTTATACCTTCAACCATCCGCAACTCTCCAATCCCTGATCTTGGCACCGGCAAAAACTACTCTTCCTCTACTACCGGTACCGGCAAGTATTGTCTTCCTTACTATACCTGGCCTGGCAACACTAACACCAAACTCCGAACGCGCTCCCTTTGCTGCGGGTGCGTGTATCCCTACGTCCCACCTCAGCACAGGGGACGGGTCTGGTCTGCGGGCATTATGTCGAGCCCACAAGACGCAGACCAGACCGAACTTCAACAGTTTCTCTCCAATCTGCTTCAGCAAAACCAGGCCATGACGGATCAAATTGTGTCACTTACACGCCAGGTCGCAGTACTCTCAGACAGGGTACCGACCGCAACCCCGCCAGATGTAAGCCCCCACTCCGCAAGCGCAGTTAGCAGCTCAGATGTAAGGATTCCTCCCCCCAAGCCTTATGCAGGTGAACCGCAAGATTGTAGGGGTTTCCTAAACCAGTGTGAGGTGCAGTTTGAAATGGCCCCCCATCTCTACAATACTGATCGCAAGAAGGTAGCCTACATTTATAACCTCCTCACTGGCAGCGCCCTGGCTTGGGCTTCCCCGGGTTTGGGAGCGACGTTCTGACCTTACCCAAGATTACCCGGCATTTAAAGCCGAGTTTCAACAAGTATTCGATTCTTCCGCTCGTCGGGAGATGGCATCTGTTTCTCTCCTCCAGATCACTCAGGGACGGCGAATGGTGACGCAGTATGCTGTGGAATTCCGGACTCTAGCAGCCGAGACTAACTAGGGACAAGAGGCTCTCGTCTCCCTGTCCTGGCAAGGCCTGGCAGATCCCATCAAGGATGAACTCTCTCGCCAATCCAGGCCGGATCAATTGGAGGTCCTCATTGATTTGGCTGTCCGAGTGGATCAACGTATCCAGGTACGCCGCTCAGAGCGTCAGCGCACTCGCGTCCATAACTTTCAAGTTCCGTTCTCCAGTACTCCCAGCAACACTCCTGCACTGGAGTTGCCACAGCCAATGCAATTGGGGGTACAAAGCATCCGCACACCGATACGGCAGTTCCGCCACGCCGGGGGATTATGTTTCTACTGCGGATCCATGGAACATCTGGTTCGGGAGTGTCCACTGCGTCCGGGAAACGGGAACACCCAGTGAGAACAGAGGGGGGCTCTCTGGGTGTAATGTCTCCACCTCCCCTTTCTAAAGGTGAACTCCCTAAGAAACTTACATTTTCAGGCGATAAGTTCAAGAACTCTACCGCCGCTTTCATTGACTCAGGAGCTGGAGGAAACTTCGTGGATCTTGAATTCGCCAGGTTAAACCGCATACCACTTGTGAGAAAGAAGGTTCCCATCCACTCGTCGGTATCGATGGACGTCCTCTTACCCCGGCCCACATCTCCTTAGAGACAGCTCCCTTGCTTCTGTCCTCACATCTGCACAAGGAGATCTTAGTTCTCAATGCCATTCAGGCACCTGGGATACCCATCACCATTGGCCTTCCTTGGCTACAGCTTAACAATCCTCTCATTGACTGGACTTCCTCTGCTCCCATTTCCTGGAGGCTAAGGTCAGGCGAAACTCATCAACTGCTGGCCAATACCTCTGTTCCCGAAGTTATTCTACCTTCCGTTTACCATCAATTCCGGGACGTTTTCAATAAGGTACAGTCAAACCTCTTGCCGCCACACAGGACTTACGATTGTCCGATCGATCTAAATCCATGTTACTCCCTACCCAAGTCCAAGACCTACCCTTGTCGTTACCAGAATCTCACGCTATGGATGAATATATCCAGGAGAATCTCAAGAAAGGCTTTATTCGTCACTCCAATTCCCCAGCAGGGGCTGGGTTTTTCTTCGTCAAGAAAAAGGACGGGTCGTTGAGGCCTTGCATCGACTACAGGGGTTTAAACGACATCACTATTAAAAATCGTTACCCCCTTCCCCTTATTACCGAACTGTTCGATAAATTACAGGGGGCCAAGATTTTTTCCAAGTTGGATATACGTGGTGCCTATAACCTGGTGCGCATCAGGAAGGGGGATGAATGGAAGACGGCCTTCAACACGCGTAGTGGACACTACGAATATCTGGTAATGCCTTTCGGCTTATGTAATGCTCCCGCTGTCTTCCAGGATTTCATCAACGACGTCTTTCGTAAGGTAATCAATATTATTGTTATTGTATACTTGGATGATATCCTGATTTTTTCCAAAGATCTCCAGGACCATATACGCCACACCTCCTACGTCCTTTCCCATCTCCGTGAACACCATTTGTACGCCAAACTGGAGAAGTGCACTTTTCATCAGACCTCTACTCTGTTCCTGGGGTATATCATTTCCGATGAGGGGTTTATGATGGACTCCAGTAAACTTCAAGCAGTCACTGAATGGCCAAGACCCAACTCTCTCAAGGCCATACAATGTTTTTTAGGGTTCGCTAATTACTATCGTAAGTTTATATGGAGTTTTTCCACCATTGTGGCACCCCTCACTGCGCTCACCAAAAAAGGAGCTGATCCTTCTGCTTGGTCATCTGAGGCCATCTCCGCCTTCGAGACACTCAAGGAAGCCTTTATATCCACACCTATTCTCCGTCATCCCAACATCGAACTTCCCTTCGTCCTGGAGGTCGACGCTTCTGATTGCGGCGCTGGTGCCGTTCTCTCCCAGAGACCCACGCCCCAAGATAAGTTACATCCCTGTGCATATTTTTCCAAGAAATTCTCGTCTGCCGAGAGAAACTATGATGTGGGTAACAGGGAACTTCTGGTCGTGAAGATGGCTCTTCAAGAATGGAGACACCTGCTGGAGGGGTCAAAAGAGCCGTTTACTATTCTCACGGACCACAAGAACCTTCTTTACATAGAGAACGCTCGACGCCTTGGTCCACGATAGGCTCGTTGGGCTCTTTTTTTTTTTCTCGATTCGATTTTCACCTTTCCTATATACCCGGGACCAAGAACGTAAAGGCAGACGCACTCTCCCGAATACATTCTTCTGAAGAGAGGCCAGAGGAATCGTTGGAGACTATCCTTCCACATGAGAGGATTCTCGCCACGTCTACTTTCAAGAATCTTGACAAGATTTTGCACTCCCAGAGACACATTCCCAAGGACTTGGTCGTTCCCGACAACAAACTCTTTGTACCATCCAAATTTGTTCCAGAGGTCCTGTCTTGAGGTCACTCCTCTGAATCTGCAGGTCATCCAGGTTTTAAGAAGACTACTGATCTCATTCGTCGGAATTTCTGGTGGCCAAGGATGTCTCAAGATATTCTGGAGTTTACCCGCGCATGCCCCACGTGCGCTCAAAGCAAGACTCTCCGTCAAAAGCCTCAGGGTTTTCTGTTACCCCTTCCAGTTCCCAACCGCCCCTGGTCCCACATTTCTATGGACTTCATCGTGGAGTTGCCCAGGTCCAGAGGAATGAACACTATCTTGGTGGTCGTGGACAGGTTCTCGAAGATGTACCATTTCATTCCACTTAAAGGATTACCCACCTCCCCCGCCCTTGCTGATATCTTTACGGAGCAGATTTTCCAGATTCATGGGATCCCTTTGTCCATTGTTTCTGACAGAGGTTCTCAGTTCGTATCCAAATTTTGGAGAGCTTTCACAAAGAGATTGGGCATCTCTTCTTCCTTCTCTTCCGCCTATCATCCTCAGTCCAATGGACAAACGGAGAGAATCAATCAATCCCTGGAGAAGTACCTGAGATGTTTTATATCCGATTTCCAGGATGATTGGGCTCAACTCCTCTCTTGGGCAGAGTATGCCGTCAATTCTGCAGAAAACGAGTCCACCCTGGAGTCACCCTTCTTTATAAATTATGGGTTCCACCCTCCCTGTCTTCCCATCCCCAACATTCCTTCTGGAGTACCAGCCGTAGATGAACGCATTTCTTCCCTCCAAACCGCATGGTCCAGGATTCAGTCTACCCTTCTCAACTCCTCCCGCACATCAAAATTACAGGCCGATCGTCGTCGTCGTCGTCGTCGTCGTTCGGCGCCCAGTTACAAACCAGGGGATTTGGTATGGCTCTCCTCTAGGAATATCCACCTCAAGGTACCATCTCCTAAACTGGCACCTAAGTTCCTGGGACCCTTCCCTATTTGTGAACAAATCAATCCTGTGGCATTCCGTCTCCAACTACCACCCAGTATGAAGATTCCCAATGTCTTTCATGTGTCCCTCTTAAAACCATTTATCTCCAGTCACTTCTTTCCGGATCAGACTCGTAAACCGGATCCCATTACTGTACAAAATAACGAGGAATACGAAGTTCACTCTCTTTTGGATTCTCGCCTATCCAGGGGTCAGCTCCAGTTCTTGGTGCAGTGGAAGGGCTTTGGCCTTGAAGAGAGATCCTGGGTACCTTCAAAGGACATTCATGCCCCGGCCCTTCTTAAATCCTTCAGGAAAAAGTTTCCAGAGAAACCGTTCTTGGACCGTCCTGAGGCCGTTCCTGAAGAGGGGGGTACTGTCAGGAATCGGCGTTCTCCTCGCTTCCCACACAAAGCACTCCCTCTCCGCAGGGAGCCCCTGGACACACAAAACAATCCTGCCTTACCGGCCTCCACGGCTCCTCGCCCCTGCCGCCGTCGCGGGATCACTCCCCTCGGAGATTCCTCTGCTCAGCGCCGGGCGCGCCCACGCCCTCCTGCACGTACACCTACACGAACGCCAGCCCCAGACGTTATGTGCATGCATTCCCAGCTTACAGAGCACACGCCTAACAGAGCACTTTTAACCACTGCTCCTGCAGTGAGGCGTCGCCCCCAAGCATCACACAGTTCCATGCAAATCAATGACTACACTCAGCTGTGCTGTAACACCTCCCTCCTATCAGGGAGGACTCCTTGCAGTCCTCCAGGCCTGCCCCCTTTTCCCATTGGCCTGCCCAGCTTTATTATGCCTGTGCTTCCCATCACTCGTCGCTCGACATAGTTCTGTATGGAAGCATTTGACTACTCTCTCAGTGACTCCTCAGGTATTGACGCGGATTGGACGACTACCCCTTCTGGCTCTCGACTTCGGCTCTACTTGGACTTCGTGACTTTTGGCATCCCTGTAACACGGCTTATACCTTCGACCATCCGCAACTCTCCAATCCCTGATCTTGGCACCGGCAATAACTACTCTTCCTCTACTACCGGTACCGGCAAGTATTGTCTTCATTACTATACCTGGCCTGGCAACACTAACACCACACTCCGGACGCGCTCCCTTTGCTGCGGGTGCGTGTATCCCTATGTCCCACCTCAGCACAGGGGACGGGTCTGGTCTGCGGGCAGCACCGGCGTAACACCAACAGCGTTTTAAACTCCATTCTACAGCCGAGCATACAGGCACCCGGTCTCCAGCTGTACACCAGACACCAATTGCTGACCAGGGATAACCATGCCAGGGACTTTCATCCAAAAAGTTACATTGCTCCTATTGGGTATTCACTGGGACTGCCACAGACTGATCCCTATTGTGACATTTCACATTAGACAATAGGAACAGTGATTTTATGCAGTGTATTGAGTTTGGTTGGTATGAATACATTGCCCTTACATACTGTTTTTGAATTATTCATAGTGCTATACTGAGTTGCCCCCTTTTTTTAATAATAATAGAATGTTCTTGTATAGCGCTGCTAGTTATACGCAGCGCTTTACAGAAACATTTTTCAGGCACATTTTTCTGCCCCGTTGAGCTTACAATCTATGTTTTTGGTGCCTGAGGAACAGGGAGATAAAGTGACTTGCCCAAGGTCACAAAGAGCCGACACCGGGAATTGAACCAGGCTACCCTGCTTCAAACTCTCAGTGCCAGTCAGTGTCATTACTCACTGAGCCACTCCCTCTCCCTCTTTTTGTGTTTTCTAGGATGTGTACCCAATAGGGACCACTCCAATATCCTGCATAAGCCAAGCCAAAGTTTATTTTTTTTTCTCTCCAAATGGTCAGCATTATTCTGGAGAGAGCCTGCAAGTTGGACATAGAACCAACTATAAATTACTGAATTCATGGAGATATACACTTTTAAAAATGCAGATTATAAATTGATGATTAAAGGCAAAAGCACTTGAGAGATTTTAAAAATAAAAAAAAGACGCTTAGCAAGTGGGGTGGGGAGATTTGCATGTGCAGCATGTGTAGAATTTGCTATTTTCTTTAGAAATGAAGGAGCGCTGTGAAGGTAGCATGAAGTACAGAAAATTAGATATACTGTGAAGCCAGTTCCTCATGTTGGAGACTAGTCCTGTTCACTTGTATAGAGCTGAACTATTTTCCAGTACTGGGAAGGGACTTCACAGCATGTTGTTGTATAGGTGCTAAAATAATAATAATAATAATAATAATAATAATAGTTTGTTCTGCTAGTTTTATGTAGGGCTTTACAGAGGCATTTTGCAGACACAGTCCCTGCCCTGTAGAGCTTTCAATCTATGTTTTTGATGCCTGAGGCACAGGGGGATAAGGTGACTTGCCCAAGGTCACAAGGAACCGACACCAGGAATTGAACCAGGTTCCCCTGCTTCACAATCAGTGCCAGCCAGTGTCTTTACTCACTGAGCCACTCCTTCTCCTAAAATCTTCTCCATCACATGAGTGACTCCACAGCATGTTCAATAAAAGCATATATCTCAATTATATATTTTCTTCTTTCTCTAAATTGTATATAAAAGTATCATCTATAATGCCCAAATGCTGTAGATATATCACATACTTATCTTATATTCCTATCATTCACCACTGTCACCTCCAGGAAACTAAACCTCAATGTTCCTGTACTACTTGGTAGTATCTTTATAGTTCCCAGCCATGTTTTTGGAATAACCAACCAATAGCCTGTTCATATGCAAATGAGGGGCTTTCACCTGTGTGTAAATGCATTGGTTATTACTAAAACCTGGTGTGGCCCAGTTTCCGAATGAGATTCTTGGAAACTTGTAGTGAGCTAGTTACTCCAAAAGCAGCTAACAATAGACAGCAATACCCTTCCAAATGGATTTTCCAAATGTCGACAGATGAAGGGGCCCAAATATATTTGTCTTGTGAATTCTAAGGGAATTTGCAGTGGCTGTTTTAATTTGTCTCTGCAACCTTCTTGTTTTTAGATCTCAAGAATCCGATACATCTGCTTAGGCTATTTTTGCATACTTCTCATTATTGATAACTGACATCTGGTTTGCAAATCTCCAGTCAACCTCAACACCAAACTCCAGGGACTCTTCTAACAAACCCCTTAGTGATTCCACTGAAGTACCAGCATAAGACCACATCACTGCAACTTTCTTTGAAGTTGTAACTAAATATAGCAACTACACAGCAAGGTCATGTGAAGTAGTTTCACTAATTTGAGTAATCTGTGACTATTATCCACTGCGACAGCATTGGTTTACTAATTCTGACATCTATGTCAGTTGCTTCCTTATATTGCGGAATTCTGCAATATATATTGTCTTGATACACCCTTAATGAGGCAATTTCTCTAGTGTTGTGTTTGTTATGAGTTTGTCGTTTTGTATACTTATGTTAAATTGGGTCGAATAAAAAATCATTTTTAACTATAATTCATGTCCTCACCCTCCGATAACCGGTAAGATGACGAGTTATACCAAATGGTGCCAGCAATTCTACTAGCTATCACAATATTCTAACGGTGACTTGGCAATAGCACAATACATCAATATACATCAATATAGGTTTAACTCTAGACAAACACGGAGGTTTGGTTAGATATTCATGGAACAAGACATTTATAAATGTAATTTCAGAGAAAACATGAGACGGCGTTCCTCGTTCAACCCACATGGATGTACAGTGTCGAAATCAAAAAAAATTTTTGCCTCATGTTGGAGTAATAGTATTTTAACATTGCCTCCTCTAGGTGGAATCTCCACGTGATCTATGATCATATATTGCAAGTTGATGACCCATATTGATAAAATGTTTGGTGACCGGATTCTCTGACTCCCTGATGTTTGAATGATGTTCAGTCATACGCTCTCTAAAGGATCTGTTGTTTTTTTCCGACATACTACACAAGTCCACATTGGCAGAGAATGAGATAAATGACATAAGTGGTTAAACATGAACCATGATGTCTGATGGAAATAGACTTCCCAGAGTGTGGATGTTTAAATTGTGTTCCTTCTATAAGACTATTTCTGCATGTTGTGCACCCTTTACAACTAAAACACCCTTTCTTCAGGGATCTCAGACGACATTGAGGGAAAAAGTGTAGATATTTAACCACAGGATCACCTTTCATCAGTAGATCTTTAAGATTGTTGTTGCGTCTGTATCCAAACATTGGTTTACATTGCGTAGATGGTAGCAATTTAGAATTCCCAATATCGGCCAATGTTGAACACTGATTTTTTTTTTCAATGTATCTGAAATGTTAGAAAACTTTAATAAATTCCAATTTTGTATAATATTTCTGGAGTGCTGCTCTGTTCCTTCCATGGAAAAAGATTGATATTGTTCCAGAACTTGCAGAGACAGGTCAAGAGGTTTTGGGGGCTGCCCAGAAGGTTGTGCCTGGGAGCTGCAGGACCCTGCGGCTGTCAACAAGGTAAGCCACAGGGAATCAATCTGCCTGGAACAAGGATTGGACTCATCCCTCTTATCCCAGCCAAGAGAAAGCCGAGAGCCAGCAGGTAAAATGACCTGCACATGACTTTTGTTTACTATTGTTGGTAATGGGCTTAGCCCACTACACTGTAGAAAGGGACTAACAACTGTGTTAATTAGCGCTGTCAGAGTGGAGTATTTTGTTTGATTTTTTTGTTTTGTTTTATGTCTTTAAGAATAAACCTGCTAACAGATCCTTATGCTTCCTGCTTTTAATGTGAGAGCAAAAATCCTGCATCGTGGCCTAGTTGTCAAAGTAATCATAGAAGGCATTGTAACACAGGGTGAATGTGTGTCATTTTATATGCTCTCTTCCTCTGCCCTCTTTATGTTTCTGTCTACAGAAATGGTGAAGGTTCCTGTTAAATCAGTTTTTCAAGAGATATATAGGTATTTCACTGTATTTTTGTCATATTGGTTGTAGCTCTGGGCTTCTTTGTTTCTTGTTGTACACATGTAGCCACGCCCAGTAGAACTCTTTTTGACACTTAGATACATATATATTATGTGGTAATTTTTGGGGTTCATCAGAGCTTGCTGGGTATCTGTGTGTAGATCAGTTTGAAACAAGTTTATGTGCTTCATGTGGCTGCAGCAGAAGACAGAGTTGAGTTACCGCTGCCTGTTTTTTGACCAAGCAAACTCTTCCAATACCCACAATAACCAACACCATTTTCAGGAAGATTTCTTATCCTGGAGGTTGGTAAATTAAAACCTCAATAATAGCACTGGAGGCAGTTAATTTTCCTGTGTCAAAATGGTTTAAACATTCCCATCAGTTGATAAGACTTAAAGTTTTGGTTTGTTTCTATTTGGAGTATTAATAAACCAGACTCGATTGGATGGTCTCTAAAATTCTTGTAGCGCATTTAGAACAGAAGGATTCTACGCACATAGTGGGCTGTTTTTTTTATTACATGACCCAACAGCGAACTATACTGTAGCTAAAACATTCCGATTCAATGCAGCAAATGTGACCAAGGATGCTACATTGGTGAAACCAACCAAAAACTTCAAACCAGAATGAACCTACACAGACACACAATAAAACACTATGAAGAAGGAAGATACTGTACTCCAGTGGGACACCACATCTCACAGCCAGATCATGCCATCAATGATTTAAACATCAATATCCTCAAAGGAATGTTTAAAAGCCCTCAAGAACTGAAAACATTTGAACTCCAAATGATAATGCTTTTTGACATTAAAACAAGATGACTCAATGCTGATATGGGGTTTCTTACACACTATCAGATTTTTTTGTAATATTTCTCCCTTTGTCATTTAAAACCCTTCCCCCCCTGTACACCCCCTTCACACTGCTGATGGATATATGGTCCTACATGCTCTCCAAATATCTCAGTAACAATTTCATCCATTTTTTTGCACTGTCTGTTTATTTATCCTCTGCAATGAATTCTCCACATCTCCTGTTTTTAGACAGTTATCTTTTTTTTACATAGGTGTTAAACTCATGGAATCTTTGTAAATCACTATAAGGACCTGAGGAAGAGAACTCTCAAAAGCTTGTCTTATAGTATCAATTGTTAGTCCAAATAAAAAAGGTATCGCCTAATACTGATGTACTCATTTACTCTAAAATATTCTGCAAATATACTGGACTAATTCTTGATAATTGGTTGGAAGATAAGATTACTTATCAATATCTGTCAGGCTTACGACCCAACTATAATATCTCATTTTCACCTTTTACTATATCCTAAATAAATATAATAACAGCAAAAAAAAGTACTGTAATCAGTTTTTAATAGTTTCCAAAATGCACATTGGATGAGATGCAGGTAACGGATTCACACACGTAATCTTGAATTTTAGTGTTATTGAAAGGTTGTCATTTGCTTCAACGGGTATACAAGTCTACATATTTTGTGTTGTCTAAGAAATGTCTCACACATGTCTGATTATTCTAAACAGTTGACCAGGATCATCTGAAATAAGATAGACCTGCTATGTCCCTTATGAAAACATTTACATTAGTAATCTCCATGTAGTATATTCTGGGGTTGGGTTTGGCAGTTCATCATGGCTCATTATTTCAAGGTAAATGTTTGTAAAGACTTTCTTCCATTCTCATAGATGATGGTCTTTAGTACAAATTCACAAATATGGCAAACTTTGGATCTTTGCTGCCAGTTGAAAAGGCACAAACTTACAAAGCGTAACAACATTTGCTAAACCAAATTTCTTATAGGAAACTATATGATTTTCTGATTTTTTTATTTTTTACGCAATCTTTGCTTTATTCTTGAATGGGATGACTGAATGTTATTTTTTTTAAATGGCACATACTATACATTATTATATTTTTAGAAACTTACAAAAGATGTTCAGGAGAGTACAATAAGTACAGTATCACTGAGACTTCATTTTTTTTAGTATTGTGCATCATTATATAACATTGCTAAAGGTTTCTAAGATCTGATGTACAGCATTTTCTGATAAAATATCCAATAACATAACAAAATCTATAAAGTGTGTTAGTGCTAACTGTTTATAGCAAAACCATATGCATTATAGTGTTATATACTATACTACCATCTACTTAATATTGGAGAAAGTCAACAACTTTGTAAAATCAGTTTGAACTACCCTCTAGTTTGAGCCTCCACGTACCATTTATTTATTCATAAAATATTTTACCAGGAAATAATACACAGAGAGTTACCTCTCGTTTTCAAGTATGTCCTGGGCACAGAGTTATAAGAATACATGGTTACATTAAATGAACAGGGTTATACAGTCAAGTCACAGACATTTCATGGACAGTTAGAGATATGATTATTGGTGTTTGGTTAATCTGAAGGAAATGTATAAAAAAAATAAAATGAAGTAGCAAATATGAAAAAAGGTTTGCCGACATTTCGTGTAAATATAATTTGCTTGAAACTTTGCAAATGGAAATTAGACAGTTTTGTACATCTCCCATTTACCTTACATAGAACCTCCAGCTTGGGGATATCCGTGATCATAAGCGGCACAGATTCATGGTTCCAGTTCTGCTCGCAGTGCAAATTATCCTCTTTCTTTGACACATTTCCTCTTACGAGAAGTTAAAGATTTTTTTGAGAGCTGTATCTCCCTTATCAGTTAATCTTGAGAACAACATCTTCTCTCAGGTCTTATAACGCACAATTCTATTTAGATCTCAATGTGGTAATATCAATTGATTCTTATTTTTTTACATTGAATTTCTCAGAAAGCATTTGTAGGCAAATTGAGATAAGACTTAAATATTTATAGAAAGCCCTACAATAATGAAATCTATCAGCTGGAGCAGATTTTGAAAGCACTAGGTAAGTCTTTGATATCTTTTACAACTGAAGATAAAATACTGTGACAGTGTGAACTGAATTCTAATGTAAGTCACTCCTTATAATCTTTTCGGTCTCCCGCCAAACGGTTCTAGTTATATGGTAATTAAGTAATTACCGACTCTTCGAGGGAATGAGGATCCACAAGAGGTGATAATATTGTACGTGACCTACAGTTAGGGTGAGAAGTGTAAATGTATTATTATTCCTATTACTCTTTATGCTTAGCTATATGCCAGGGCTTCTAAAGATTCAGTCCTGGAGAGCAAACACCCGAGCAGGTTCACAAGAGTTCTCGAAAACGTTATTTACCAGTTGACCTACAGACGCTAGTACAGTAGACCAAGAAAAATAAGATAATATAGCCAGCAATGCAGGGACAGCTGTTGAAATGTTTCCTTGAGTATGTGTTTTTTAACCAAAGCCTAGAAGTTCGGAAGAACGGCTGGAAAATTGGATGGGCGTTTCGACATTATTATAATTTGAACATATTTGCCGGTTTTGAGTCAGTTGTGACCCAGGTATATGGTTTACTTTCCGTTCCCTTTCCATTGATGCCCATGGAATTTCTTACCGTAAGAATGAATAAAGTTGCTTTTATAATCAAGAAACCGCATGCAGATTTTTGGCAACATGTATTGTCCTTCAAGGTGACATGATTTATTTATTTATTCAGTAATGTTATATTTCTATAGTAAAGCAGCATACCATTTAAATGAATTGAACACGAAGACGTAGTAAGCAATAATGAGCATCCATACATACTATTGCCATGAGTAGCATACTGACGCTGTTCAGGTTGGACTTGATGCACATATGTCTTTTTTCAACCTCATCTACTATGTAAATATGTAACAACAGAGCTCTTGCATCATTATTTTCGTTCTCAATTAATTACAACTGCTGTGCACACTCTTTACCTCAACATACTCTAAATTGAACTGCTTTTTTATTAAGATGGTTTATCTATTGGGGGACTGTGGTAGTGCTGCTTGGGGCATTATCGTTTGGAAACTCCCATTCAGGTCAGTTGGAGATTCTGTACATAAAATTACCACCTCGCTCTTCTTACTTAGTCTATTGCTAAGCTCCATGTTGAGGGATTGGCACAATTTAAAATTAGTATAGAGAACATCACAAAAGTCTGTGAAGGTGGAGCTGTTTCAAGTTAACTATTGCGCTCTTTAGGTATATACTGTGCATAGCAGTGTATTCGTTTTTAAATGGGTCTGATAGCCATATGGGGAACATGATTTGCAGATTTAACACAAGTTACAACTGTGTTTTCCACTCTGTTTTAGAAAATCTGATGCAGAAGCAGATATGGACAAAGTAACAGCCGCAATGGTACTGACCAGTTTGTCAACAAGCCCATTGGTTCGCAGCCCGCCTTTTCGACTTACTGGTAAAACCGCATACTGTAACTCTTTGCAAACTCAGTCTATTATTCATCAAATACATGTGTATTTTAAAAGTGGCACTAAACTGCCACAGACTACTTTGGAGGTTATGCATTAAATGGCAGTAGCGGTTAAGAGATTATTTGTGCAATTCACTGTAATGTCATAACAGCTTTTGCCATTTACATAGTGTGTGGCAGACAGGCAAACCAATTCGTGGAATTCCCAGATATTCAGTTTACCAGATTAAAGTGGCAGGGCTCGCTGAACCACACGTGAGCTGAATACTCCTCACTGGAACATAGATTTCTATGTAAGGGTGAGGTCAGTAGTCTGCATGGCTGGTGTGCTGGAGAGGGCTCTAAACTCTGTCTCTCTCTGGTAGAAGTCCTGCTGTCGCACCTCCTCCTTCCGCACGTAAGGACTTGCGTCTCTGCCTGGACCTGATTTCTGCAATGCTGGCTGTTATCCCTGCTGACAGGGACCTTCACACCCAGTCTGTTTGTAATGCGTGTGACTGGGCTGTGAGGGAACAGACCTCCCTGAAGCACTATTATTTTTGTTTGTTTTCTGTTTACTGTTTTATTTTATTTTAAATAAACTGCTCCAATTTGTCAAATTCAAGTATGGTGTCCAGCCTCTTGCTGCCATTTAGTATAGTGAAATGTATCAACTGTGCATATTAAAGCACCATTTAACACCTCAGGCCCTGTTGTCCATCAGATGAATGTTATGTGATGTAAACTACTCGAACCCATACAAAACATTAGTATTAGACCTGCCGTATTGATAGCCTATTCAGAAACATTACAAATGTTGTTTTCGTGGCTAAGTACCCTTAGGTTAGTTTATTAATGCACGTTAGAGGGAGACTGGCCACACAAATGGCAAAGTGAGCATAGGTGGGCATGGTGTGGGGACAGAGAAGAGAGACAGACATAGAGGAAAGTGGGAAAGGGAGTCACATGCATGAAGATGGGACACAAAGAGAGTACGTGTACTTAAAGGACAGTTGAAGAAATATTATCATACATAAAACGGGGAATTTATAAAGAGACAAAGGAAAAGCCACGGTTAAAACTGATATATATGAACCTTCTATGCTCTGTCGGACTAAAATCACTTTTTCTACATTCTTTACTGGGTCATGAGAAGTAGAGTGCTGGGGGTGCAACTTGAACAAAGTCCTGGCCTATATTTTATTGAACCTCTTACTAGAAGACCGTTTCAGGTGTATGGGATAAAAGTACCAGGATCGGTGAGGGACTCTGTACCTGCTACAGTAGTAGTCTTAGAGAGGCCCTGGCCTACATTTTTTAACAGGGTCCAGAGAACCTTTTGCTCCTGAAACATCACCTCATTCTTGCGTGCCCCTTCCAGGATGCCAGAGGATTCTTCTATACCTAATATTATTATTATTATTATTATATATTTTAGATATTGCTAATTCTGTACTCCGCGCTTTACAAAAGGAAATATAGTATTACATATCTAAGGGAATTGACATTAAGACAATACTAGGTAATGTTCTACAGGCAAACATTGGGACATTTTATTACCCTAAATAACTTACATTCAGTAAGTATTTTGAGAAAGAGACAGAAAAAAACAAGAACATTTTTACTTGTAAGTACGCATGGTATGACAATATAAGCACATTTAACAAGACGCTGCTAGCTGTAGATGATTGAAAATATAAATGTGAAGAAGATAGTACAAGCTCTATGGCAGGGAGTCAGAAGAGGATGCGCTATCAATCGTAGAAGGGACACTTAAAGAGCTTCATTGAGGCAGAAGGCTTTTAGTTCATTTGGAATATTAGATGATAGAGTGCCTGGTGGATATAATGGCAGGAAAGGAGTATTAAATGTTCCACAAACGTGTATTAGATACTCAGATATAATTGAAACATCAGTGTTCAAAAGATATTTCCCCACCCTGAGTACAAAAAACACTGGATATAAAGCTAACTTGGTTGTCTGTCAAGTAGACCTCATCAGCCCTCAACCCCGAGTTACCTAATCACCTCCATATTATCGAACAGTGGCTACAGAAGCTTTGTTTAGAAGAGAAACAGATTCTGTATTTCTCCTAAAGCTTTTCTTTCTGTTTTTATTTACAGAAGGTTTGAGCGGGTCTTGGAAAGAAGTAGGGTTTGTTCCTTCCAGTGCCAGCAGCAGTGGTTACTGGAGCTGGAACACACCCAGCGACTGCTCCAATCCTTCAACTCCACCCTCGCCATTAACTGCTGATAGCTTCAGGCATTTCCGACCGTTGGTCCATCCCGATGATGCTATTGATGACACAGAGACAAGCAGCCTTCTTTTTGATGAACCTGTTCCAAGAAAAAGAAAGGTGTGTCTCCCTTTATGCATTTATCTTCTTTCCTTAATATTTTTTGCTACATATGGCTTACGTGGACTGATTAGATTGATAGTATAACTTGTGTAGTGTTGTTGAGGACTCCTGCACATTGTCGCTTTCTAGTGCACATTAATAGACCACAAATGAATCTCTTGTGGCTGTAGCACAATAGTACATTTCCCATTAGGTTGCAGAGGGTTTGGTTTACCAGAAAAACACTGACAACTTTGAATGTTTTTTTGTTTTTTTTATGGCTTTGAGATCCTATTAATAAAATAATGCATTTTGGCAAATTAAACAGTTTAGGTGAAGACATATTAAATCCTCTTGGGGGATTGTGGAGTCTCAAGTGCCCCAGCAGTGAGATGAAAATACACATTTAATTGTAATAGGAAACTCGCTTTTTAAAGACTGCTACTCAGCTGATGTCGGTGAGACCACTAATGCTAAAAATAAAAATATAGAGTAATACTGCATTCCAATGATTGAACCTCATTATAAATGCAGTGCTCTGAGATAAATATATTTAAACATTTAGTTACACATAAGACCAAATTAAATAAATGGCAGTAATTGTAGTGTATATATAGTACATTATACATACATGTACTTGTTTTTGTCATTAAAAGAAAGAAACAGCGTTTTGTTTGCACAAGTAATAAAGTTGTGCTTATTCTTGTTTAATTCTGCTTGCAAGACCAGTTATATTTGAATCATCCATGCATTATTAGTTCTCTTTTGTAATTTCTATGTACCTGTATACTGCAGCACAATGTAATATTTTATAGGGATACTGGGTATAGCCCTACATTGATACGTGTTTGATGTCTAAAACAGTTATTCCAACAGGAAGCTTCTTGTTACCTCAAGTTTCAAAAGCTTAACCTAATTGAGTTTGAGGAGAGGTAATCACAATTCTCAGTGTAAATAATAAAGGATGCTAGACCCACAGTCTGGTGACCCATAACCTCTGATAGATAATAGGCATTCAGTAATGCTTGACATGCCATGAATTATCAGAGTGAGCATTTATGATATACAGCAGGGGTGCGCAAACTGGTGGGCGCGCCCCCCAGGGGGGCCGTGGGATTTTTCTGGGGGGGAGGGGGCGCGGCGGTTGCAGAGGCCCCACGTTCTTCTTCAAGGCATTGAAATTAAATGTCGGGGGACCGCGTGAGGCCTCTGCAACTTGTACTTACCGAGGTTCAGATGGCTGGTGTGACGCGTCGCTATGGCAATGGGGCGTCAAATGACGCTCGGGGTCATGTGGCGTGACGATTACCTAGAATCCCTGGCTGCAATGGAAGCACTGTTTGCTAAGGGTACGGCTCCAGTGCTCACTGCTGCATGCGTGCCTGGCGCCCTGGCGGCGCGTACACAGATTACAGCCGCGATCTGCGGTCTGTAGGGGAGCGATGGGATGTGTGTGGGGGGGGAGGAGGGTGGTGCGTGGCCATAACGGGGGGCACGGCCAGACCGGGGCATATCTGCCCTTCCATTGGCTACCCGCCGAGCACGTGACCGCGTTGCGGCACGGGAAGACAACATTTTTGTCTTCCCTGCCGGCAGACACACCAGCGCGAGAGGAGTGCACACAAAAGGAGCTACTGGGGCCTGCCTGACTAGAGGTGAGAGTCTGGTGTGCGGCGCGCACGATGTCATGCGCACCGCCGTGACTACTGGGGACCTGGCCTATGCAGACATTTTTGAGACATGAAAATGCACAAGTGGTATTTTTATTTACTGTACAAAATAAGCACATTTTTATTCTGGTAAGTGGAAATGCAATATGTATATGCAAAGTCACAAAGGCCATGCAGCTTTTTTGGGTGTGTGTATATATATATATGTGTATATGTATGTGTGCGTATATATATATATATATACATACATACATACATACATACATACATACATACATACATACATACATCCAGGTATAACAAAAACAAGAAACGCGCACAGCCTATAGTGTGAAACTGTAAAACATTTAATATAAAAAAGGGAAAGGGGGGGGGAATAGCTCACTCACAAACATATCAATTGTAAGAGCATATCGTGAACATAGTCAACGCCTGCTGGAATGTATGTCTCAAAGGCCTACGAGACGAAATGCGTTAGGACGGAACAGGCAGCGTCATTACGTAATCTCTGAGGGACGGGAACCTGGCCAGACTGCGTCCCTGCTGCAACTGGCTGGCGGTGGGAGAAGCTGATCGAGCTCAGACTGTCGGGACTCGGGAGACGGAGAGTCCCCTTTTTGTCTTCGGCACTTCAATATTTACGTCTGTGAGCGGGCAGCTGATTGTACTCTTTGCACTACGAGCCCTGATGTGGAGGTTCCATTCGGAGCATACATTCCAGCAGGCGGTGACTATTTGTTCACGATATGCTCTTATAATTAATATGTTTGTGAGTGAGCTTTTTTCCCCCCTTTCCCTTTTTTATATCAAATGTTTTACAGTTTCACACTATGGGCCGTGCGCTTTTCTTGTTTTTGTTTTAGATTCTCACTGGAGTTGATTCTCCCGTCTGAAAAGCAACCTATGTCCGGAATTGGGCACTAATATATCTATATTTTATCTGGGACTTTTAAAGGGACTGGTATAATTTTTCCTTTTGCTATTATTATTTTATATGACTGTGATTCATCTCCAATAAGGGATTTTTACTTGTCATTTGCTAGTATTATATCTGGTATAATTGAGGTAGTTTACATTAGAATATAATCTGAGGCGCAGCTTTTTCTTTTATCTTTGTATATGTATATAAACAAAAAGAAGTATAACCGCGCTCAGATTAGAATGGTGGTAAGCAGTAGAGTGGATAATGAATGCAGTAAGCAAAATAGATAATGAATACAATGCATTAACTAAATGAAAAATGCAGCTCTAATAAGGATAAACCTAATCCATATTGACATATAAACAAAAGAAAAGAGCGCAAATGACCAATAGCAAATATAAATATAAACAATTTAAAAAAACAAGACAAATAATGCCCCTAAATTGATAAACCAATTTGAGATAACAGAAATAAAAACATATACATATATATATGTGAACAACAATGATTACAAAACAGTAAGGCCTATCAAACGCCGCAACTCAATTGGGGAGGATGGTAAAAAAACAAGGACACACAATTGTGGAGGGACTAACTATATTAGGGGAGAATAGACAGGTGATGCATGAATTACTAAATCACCAATGAGAGTCCAGAGGTAGTGAGGTCTAGTCCAGTATATAGATAGTGTATGTGAGAAAACTCAGTTTGATCTCACCAATTCGTAGACGTGAGTGATAACATTAAAAATCCGTCACCTGAGCCTCCAAACTGTAATCCAGGGAGAACACAATTGTGCCGATCGGGACTGGTGAAAGTGTGTTCACTCACACATGACGATAGCCCCGATGGAGATGGGGGAAGGGGAAAGCTGCACAGCCAAACCCCGGTCCGTCAGCGTACTTTCACTACGCAATGACCTGATACTACTTCGTGAAATGAAAGCTGATTCTCCGGCACTCCGCCCAGACAAATAGCTGGTTACCTCACTTCAACTCCGCTGGCGAGATAGAATATAGCGCTAGACCTCAGTGCTCACTCACTTCTCCCATCCCTCAGTGCCTGTGGCAGGGAATCCTCTAAGACAGCTGATAGGTACTAGTGTGATGACATATGCCCTACGCGTTTCGTCAGACAATGTTCCGACTTCGTCAGGGTAGGTCCAAAACGTGGCAGCTGTATAAAATTTCTAGTAGTCCAAAAATCCTGATTTGGTGAATATGTGTAACCAATGGAAAACAAGGACATGATTCAGTATAGCATGGATTTATTGAGTGCCGCTTATGCTGGTTTACCAACCGGGATACCACACCCAGTACCCTACCCTATTCAAGATATATACTCCAGGCATCACACAGGAATAATCATCCTCATACTACATCAATTCTTCTGTTTATGGTCTTTAGCACCACGCATGAATACATTTACAGATTACAGTATTTGGATTGAGAGGTAGACAAACTAAAAATTCCAGTGACATATCATCTAATGATATCTCATAGGGGGAGGGGAGTGTGGGGGGGAATAAATTCCTTCCTGACTCCAAATAACTGCACTCAGATTTCAACCTGGATCAATATCCTTCCAATATTTACTTATTTGGTATATCCCTGTATACCGTTTCTTTCTAAAAAGATGTCAGACCTTTTTTTCTTGAAGATATTGATTGTATCTGCAATCACAATCGTCATGTGTAATTAATTCCACATTTTAACTTCCCTTACTGTAAAAAAACCCTTTCCTTTGTTGCTGGTGAAATCTCCGTTCCTCCAACCTTAAGGGATGGCCCCGTGTCCTTTGTACTGCCCTTTGGATGAATAGTTCTTTGAAAGCTCCTTGTATTGTCCCTGAATATATTTGTATATAGTTATCATATCCCCTCTTACCTCTTTTCTAATGTAAACAAATCTAATTTAGCTACGTGTAGCCTCTCCTCATAAATCAGATTATCTATCCCCTTTATTAATTTGGTGGCTCTTC
Source organism: Ascaphus truei (assembly GCF_040206685.1). NCBI lineage: Eukaryota > Metazoa > Chordata > Amphibia > Anura > Ascaphidae > Ascaphus > Ascaphus truei. Next base: position 85,145,133 of record NC_134484.1, read on the forward strand.
TCTACACTTTTTCTAGTTCCATAATTCCACCAGCTTAAGTTCTTTCAAATCTAAGGCTGTCTCACACTTTAATCTGGTCTGTAACTGTTTCATACGCTCATAATATATATTTTCTTTAACTGTGCATGCAATGTCTTGTATATAAATGTATACCTTGTTCATTTATGTAACTGTATTTGTAACCATGTATTATTTGTTTTACTCTGTGCCCAGGACATACTTGAAAACGAGAGGTAACTCTCAATGTATTACTTCCTGGTAAAATATTTTATAAATAAATAAATAAATAAATAATGTATTTTTATGGAGTGGTGCCCAAAACTGTACTTTATATTTAATGTGTGGTCTTACTAATGTCTTATAGAGGCATAATTATGTTTACTTCCCTTTTATCCATACCTCGTTTAATGCAAGATAAGATCTTGTTTGCCTTTGCAGCTACTGCATGACATTATGCAAAAGAGAAACAATAGGGGAGTATAGGGTAAGGAAACGAAATTTCACAGCATGAATCCCAATACAAAAATCTTAATAGTACCAAAATGTAATTCCCATAAGCACATATGTACTCAGTGTAGTGCTCAATGGTTAGATACCACAATTGATCCTCTTCGGGACAAAAGAAAGAGCACTCGTAAATACTTCTCCACCAAGGATTCACCTAATTTGTCCCCATTTAATTTGTAAACCACCTGTTTATTCTTGTTTTCCAAATGCATAACCTTACATTTATCTGCATTAAATCTCTACCCAAGTCCTTCTGGAGAGAAATTACATCCTGCTCTGATTCTACTACCTTACACAATTTAGTGTCATCAGCAAAGATCGAGACTTTTCTCTCTATGCCAACCTCAAGATCATTAATAAATAAGTTAAAAAGCAGGGGTCCCAGTACCGATCCTTGAGGTAGTCCACTCACGACTTTAGTCCAGCCTGAAAAGGTTCCATTTATGACAAATCTCTGTTGTTTATCCTTCAACCAGTTTTTCATCCATGTGCAAATATTTGTACCGAGTCCAATTTCCTTTATTTTGTACACTACCTCTTGAATGACACTGTATCAAAAAACCTTTGAAAAATCAAAGTAGACCACATCATCTGCATTACCCTGGTCTAAAGGATGATGTTGTTCTAGATCTAAACAGGTTAAATAATTTATTTTTTGTTTAGTAATAAACCACTGTAGAAGATACACAGGAGGTCCCAGTTTTATAGATTACTACAGAATATGCTTAACTGAAAACTCTTCTTTATTTTCAAACTCACTGCATAGAAACTACAGGGAGTCCTCTGTTATCCAACAGAATCCGTTCTGGGAGTAGCGTTGGATAGTGAAACCATTGTAAAGTGAATTCCATGTAAATCAGTGGCAGTGAGCATTGGCTAACGCATTCAGGCGTCGGATAACGCATTCCGGCGTCGAAAAAAGGCCAAAGGGTTGTATTGTAAGGCGTTAGATATGCCATTCGGAAAGTGAAACGTTGGATAGCGAGGACTACCTGTAATTTGAAAACAATATCTATCAATAGATTGGAGATCTTAAATATGGGGCCAAATTATTGGGAATAAGTTAACAATTGTAAACATAACAGGTATTGGTCAGGCAAACTTCAACAATTTTGTTTTCATTGTAGTTTATCAGTGAGTAGCATCTAATTGCCTGTCTACACCAGAAGAGATGTGAATTATATAATGCAGTTTAGTAGCCATAAAGTTTGTAGCGGAGGAACATGTACAATAGCTTGCTTCACTATTTTACAGAGAAGACAGACATAAACTGCTGGAAGCTCAAAATACAACATTTCTTTGGTGCACTAAATGTATGTTTTGCTGCACTAAATGTATAAAACAATCCCAATTAAAACAATTGTGTTTATGTTTTATTTGTTTGCCCCTTATACATTGATATGGGTACAGTAAGTGATCCTCATATTGTGTCATCATTTTTCTATATTTGAAATTGCAATATAACATTGATGATTTCCTTGTAGAACTCCATGAAGGTTATGTTCAAATGTCTTTGGAAGAAATGTGGGAAGGTTCTGAGTACAGCTGCAGGAATCCAGAAGCACATAAGAACCCTTCATCTGGGGTAAACTACGTTTCTGCCATCCTTGTACAGTTTAAAGTTGCAGGGCTAGTAGCCATACCACCCTTTTAGACTAAAGGTCAATAAGCAGCACTGCTTGTGACCATCTCAAATGTAGGAAACTAAACATGAACAGGGGTGATCCACATGGGACTACAATTTCAATTACATGGCAATACACACTTAGGATTTAAGTTGTTAGTGAGCATTACCATACAGTAGCTGTATGAGAAGGTGTTGTGCTACCATACCATTAAACATTAAGGCTACGCTTATAGTGACAGCGACTATGACGTCAGGCTGCGGTCGCTGGAAAAATCAAATTGAGATGACTTTCAGCGATCACAACCAAGCCGTCGCTCCGTCGCGCTTACAATAAGCGCACGCGATGGCGGCAATGCATTTGATTTTACACAACGTCGCGTCGCTGTCACCGGCAGCCTAAGGGAGTAATTCTGTATATATATCTAAATGGCTGTGCGAGCCGTTTTTTGGACAAAAATCCCAATTGAAGTCTATGGGATTATCGGCCAGAAACAGACCGATCGGTCCCTTCAGTGTACATAGAATAAGTATATATATCATAAGTATATGATAGGTCATGTTCCAATGATTTAAGGGCTTATTCTATAAACTCCAAAGTCGACTGGAGTTTTCGGGACAACAATGGGCAGTTGCTGCTTCAGAACTTGTAGAATAGGTCAATTTTTTCCCTTATTTCCAGCTCTGAAGGCCTCGGATTTTAATCAATGTTTTAGTTTGACAGCTAATTCCTTTCCTGCAGGAGTTTAAAGTTCATTGCTTGTGGGAAAGTGAAAATGTCTACATCTCCAGGGAATAAATTGTATAAAGATACTAAATCTGTCCAATCTATTTATGGTACACAAATCTTCTCCTTATGAAAAGTAGCCAAAGTCTGCAGATCATCAGCATATCTTTAATGTTTAGTTTTGCATAAATCTTGTCCACTCCTCATCTAAACCTCAGTAAAATATAGTAGGGAGTGTCCCTTGACACCTACTCAATATTGTTTAGAAACATGGTAATGCACATATGATTAATTTCCATTCCGAAACATAAGTAACTATGCAATAACCCACTTCTCATTATACTGAACAGGGGAGTTAGAAGTTTAGAGGAAGTTGGATTAAATTAGGGCTGCCAGAGGGTACTAAAATGTTATTAGATGATTCCAACCTATTATTAGAGAGCACCAATAATTATTTTTGGATCTCGGGTTTCTGGGTAGAAGCTTTAGCGTAGATGTGTGCAATCATACTCAATGTTGCCTTATGTTACAGGTGAGTCATTTTTATGAGGGATTGCATACAACATGTTCTCCCAAACAACCAATGGATGTTGAAATGTTAGCTTGTAATGTAGACCTTTCCAAGAGCTCAATAATTAAAGTTTAGTATTTGCTCGGCTACAAGTAAAGCCAATCAGGCCTCAATAAAAAAAATATTAAGACATGAATAATGCATTTTTCATGAGCAGTTATTAAAACAGAGATGTGCAATGTTCCACATGGATCTACATTTAAAGAAAATAGTACATAGATCTTGGACCACACATTTATACTCTTATACATTGGGGGTATTATTGTACAGCATCATTTTGTGTTGACCATTGGCAAAAGGAAAAAAGGAATCAATGCAACCACCATAACGATGTCATCAAAAACATTGCACTGGAACACAAACAAAAGTTAATTAGATAGTTGCACCCTTGGTAGGGAAATTATAGATACTAATTTGTTATACTGACAATAAATACAAAAGTAAAAAACATTCATAATTAACCCCTTGCTATGAGTGCGTTGCTGGCTCATCTGGCAACCTAGGGGTTCACAGAGTGACATAGTTTTGAGATGTTCTTCTTATGCTTCTCTTTCTAGACGTATTGGGGAATCCGACGACAATGAAGGAGAAGAGGACTTTTACTACACAGAGATCAGGCTTAACACTGACTCTGTTACTGAGGGGCCAAGCCACCCCTCACCTGTATCTCCATCTTTAGCATCACCTCCCTCTACATTATCCTTCCCAGATACCAGGTGCAGTGAAACTCTTTGTGCCACAACAGAGACTAAACTGAACACACCTCTGAGCCGTTCAGCTCCTAGCACCTTCTACCTCGTGCACTCTGAACATGCTTACCAGGTAAACTGATTGCGTGTTATAGAACCTGGCAGCTGTGATACATGTTACATACAATCCATTGTAATCTGAAACAACAATGAAACAAGCTGGCTTTCCTGTTACTTTGCAGTACTTTTTGTACTTTGTGGCCAGGTGTAGGGTCAGCCATATGGAGGTCTATGGTAATTTCACAGAACTTGTTGAATACACACACTGTGGGCAGGTTGTTTAACTAACTTCAAATTACTGCGGGCTGTCAATGTATACTGAGATGTATGAACGTTTGTGCCTGTTAATGGTGCCATTTTTCTTTCTCTTTTAACATAATGTAATACAGGGAGTTCTTCGGTGCTGAACCATGCTATTTTTGCCGCGAGGGACCCCCGCATTTCCCAAGATGATTAACGGCATGCCGGTGTTCCATCCTGGGGAAGCAATGTGGCTGCCAAATCTCACAGTCAATCCCGCCTACGCTGGGATCCTCTTATGTGGAGGCGCTGCACCGCGAGAGATAGCATCCCAAGGCTCCCCAGGAGCGGAAGCTTTGGCCTCCTGTGAGCCTCACAGGGACAGCAGCACGCGTAAACGTCCGCGGTTTCCTTAGGCATAGGGAAAGGGGGTTACATTCAAATAAAGATATACGTACAGATGTCAGATACTTAAGTAACAGGTTTCATACATTTGCATCCAGTGAATATTGACTCGAAGTAACTTTGCTGCTGCGCACCATGTAGCATATTGAGTCCTTTTGATACATATCCCCCATTATGTCAACTGGCAACCATTAGTGGTTGGTTTGGCTGTGGTCTTTATGGTGATCAGTACAGACTAGGGGCTTACATCGCCGTGTTAGTTATAATACTTTATAATGTGTTGTAATATTTCATGTTCATATGAAAAACGTAATATTAAATGTATTTTTTTTGCTGTTTCTTTGTTTTGTTTTTTTTTTGTTTTACAGGCCACCCCACCTGTAAATATTCCAGGCTCAAAAAAGTGTAACCCAAATAGTAACCACTTTAATCAATCCTGGCAGTCTCCTCCTGTTACCTTCACTGGCACCTCGGTAAGTAAGAATAAATCTAACATCTGAGCACTAAATGTAGTTCATGTATCGAAGCTGCAGATAAAATGTTTGGTTAAAAAAAGTCTACAGCCGTGTTGCATTATCTATTATAAGGAATCGCCAAAGGCAGTGGTGTCACTGCCTCTGAACTGGGTGAAACTGGTACAAATCCAGGGTCAGCTCTCCTTGTGTATTGTATTGTATGTCTTGTGGACAAGATGATTTATATCCCTGTGCGTCAGGCACCAAAAATAAAAGTGTAAGGTCTTTGTGGCAGGGTCTTATTGGGGATGAATCACTAAGTGCCCATGCTGGGTTCTGCATCCTATTTTATTTGATTAAGTTTGACAGCTCCTCCAGTTCAAGTGAGATTTAATGACTCCCCTGCACCCTTCACTAGGTGGCTGCAGTGTATCTGGCCCTCATCTCCTGGCATCTACTCAAAGTCTCAGCACAGCAGTGCAGGCTGTGATGTCACCTCAGGAATCTGGCAGATATAGCTCTAGTGGTCCTAGCTGAGTCTGGTCCAAGCAAGCCAGGTCCCACGAAACACATAGAGCAGTACCACTCTACCATTCGTCTGTCCAGCCGAATTCTCTGGTTACATCACCAGGATGTTACGCCATGCCGCACCATCGACTGAGCAGACACTGAGAGAGCATATAGCAAGGCACACAGCAGCCAGCCACTGGGGAATGCAGGGGGTCTCAAAATCCCACTTGGACTGGAGTGCACTTGTGAGCGCATTACCACACAGTTTCCATTTTCTGTACATTAAAGATGGTTTACACATTGGAGATAGTTTTTTGCACTTCTTTTCTATAGACTTCATTGACACTGGATGGTGAATGTACTGTGATTGTTATATAAGAAAAACTATAGTAGTGAAATGTTAAAACTACAGACTTTACAAGCAAACATATTTTCCAACATTTGCTCTGAAATAAGAGACATTTGTTTACTTAAAAAATAAAGGGTTAATAGATTTTGTTATAAAAAATGAAAGTAGAAGTACTAAATATCAATAAATCAAAATATAAGAAAAAATACAATAGCACATAAACATTGTACTCTACAGAGTAAACCGAAGAATATATTTAGGAAAAAAATATTTCGGAAACAACAAGGCCGAATATATTTATCAACTACAAAAGATTATGTTAGTATTTGTACTTTAGATGGAAAAAAATCATTTTCAATTTAATAACAATAATCTTTTAGTTTGCAAAGTAAGCAAGTGCAGCCATCTTATCTCGGCATGAGTGCGGCTACTGGTTAAGGAATCAATACTGAATATAAAGACCAGATTAAGGGATGGAATTCTTTTAATAAGCTTGCCAACAAAATTGCAAACTTGATTGATGTTTAAAAAAAAAAAAAAAAAATTGTATATATTTGAAAAAATACAATTAAATTTTACTTTACAGCAAGGGTTCTGAGGAAGATTAGTTATTATTTTCCCCTTTTTCCTCTGTCCTAATGATAAATTAATGCGATTTGTACAAACCCCTTATCAGGTTGCCGATGAAAGATTAACCATTGTGGTGTTTGGTGCATTTTAAAACAAATATCAGACAACCATTGCTATTTATGCATATTTATAACATTCATATGAAAAAATGGTAACCTGAACTGTAGAGGTTTGCTTTCCTCTTGTTATTCTCTTTTGTGACATTACTGCGTGTTAAGTAACACCTTACACATGTACAGCAAATAAAACTACCACTTGTTAGCACATTCACATCTAAGACAGGTCTACAACCCTGACTTTCGCCATAATCTCTACTCATACATTGCTTCCCTTGCAGCCAGGGATTCTGGGAAATGACATGCAAATGAGCACACAGTGCAGTGTGTCACCTTTGTTCACATGTAAAGTTTATTTTTCTAGCCTATGTTTAGAGCAAATAATTGACATGCATCCCTTCACATGACAAGCTTTAATCAATTTCCAAAGGAACTAAATATACTGTACACACGTTTGCTATAAAAGAGTAGCCTTGCACAGGATGCAAAAGAAAACTTTTTAAGTAACTTTTCAATGTAATCGATTTCCACAGAAAGATTCCATCACCCTTAAAGTTAAGTTTTCACTCATTTATTTCATGGGTAAAAATGTATATATTTCTATTGTTCTATTTTCATCTCTTTGGCTAAAGATGGCAGTAGAATTAGTTTAAACAAAACAATAAAAGAAAGTAAGTCTAGATCAACAAATACAAACAGTCCTATAACAAACGAGATTAGACACTGTAGCAATGGTAAAAACACTCCGAGGCCTTTGTTGCAATGGAGACGTTAAAAGTAAAAAAAAAAAATATTCACAGTCTGAATATTAATCAGCGTTAATCATTTGCATTAAATCTACCAGACATGCCCCTGCATTAGGTCCCTTTGGTCCAAGGAGGGACTGCCCCTTTAAGCTTAATTGCCTTTGTTAAGGAAGCCAATTACTTTATTAAACTGTTTAGAAACATATTTTGTGAGCTGAGCAGTCTCTTTAGCACGTAGTAAGACAAACCAAAGGCAGAACTCTTCAAAGAGCAATCCCTCCTATTACCAGAGTGAACTAACTCAGTGACACGTTTAATGGGTCTCATATGGACAATTGATACCTTTTTTTACCCAAATCTAACACCTATTAGGAGTGGGTTGATTTACTCTGGCTACTCCCTTTTGTGTGATGTTGCAAGTGCTTGTACAGACCGAGCCCCCTCTACACCCCTCCCCTTATGTTATTGACTCTCTGATAAAGACAGGGTGGGATAAGCATAAAGAAAGCACTTGGGGGAGGGGGGGCCGTGCATGTGATGCCGATGGGAGAGGATGTCTGCTAGTGTAGCTCCGGGGATCTCTTAATAGATAACCCGCCCGAACCGTACCAAAATTAAAGTCAACTTACCTCCCCAGGCCGGGGAACTCCCGAAGCTGCCGGCTAAAAGCAAAAGAGCCTCCACGCAAGAGTGTGCTCCTTATCTCTGAGTCTGGAACAGAAGAGGGTGGTACTTCCCCTTCGCGGGTCACGTGGGTAGCCAGATCGGGAGATGGAAAGGAGAGAGACAAGAGCCATCACTCTAAAAGATCTGCTAGTGATCTCTACATATATTAAGGAATCCTTTCAAACTGATCTCCAGACTGCAGTAGCAGAATGGAAAGTAGAAATGGTTGCATTGGCTGGGAGGATCTCAGTCTTGAAGCAAAAAAAAATGAAAAGGCTGAATGGGGAGATGAGGTTGTTGAAGGATAATATAGGAGACCTGACGAACAGGTAGAGGAGGCATAATCTCCCAATCAAAAATGTTCCTTAGTCAGTTGCTCTAGAGTCCATACAGGGGTACCTCAAGATCCATCCTTAATAATGGATAGAGCCCATAGGGCATTGGGCCCCAGGTTTGAGGAGATCCAGGGACATAATTCTCAGGATGCATTATTTCTCAACTGTAACGGATCCGCACCTTAGTTTACTGTTTGCCTTGCCTTACAGACCTGTGCAGCCCTGGAACACTGCTCCTGATATTTACTGCAGCTCCACCCTGGATTCACTCATTAATGCAATGCTGTCACACGCCCCTTCTGCTATTGGTGCACTGACCTTTAAAGACACCTTTCCCACAATGCTTCCCTGCCGAGCATAACCCTTCCTGGTTGTCACAAGTGTTCTGCCACAAACCCTAAGGCTTGGCTCTGTTGTGTACTAATCTCTCTCAAGTTCTATTCCCTAGTTCACGCAGAGGTCTGTTCCTGTTTCCTGTGCTGAAGCGGAGTACTCTCCATGTTAACTTCAGCTCCCTGCTTTCCTGAGGCCGGCTGCTAGTCTCACGCAGCGGCCTGTTCCTGTCTCCTGTGCTGAAGCGGAGTACTCTCCATGTTGACTTCAGCTCCCTGCTTTCCTGAGGCTTGCTGCTAGTATCACGCAGAGGCCTGTTCCTGTCTCCTGTGCTGAAGCGGAGGTTTCTCCAGTGTTGACTTCAGCTCCCTGTTTCCTAAGGCCTGCTATCCTTCCACAACAGAGCCTATCTACTGGTACCTGGGACCTGCTGCTCATTCTCCATTGCAGAGGCCGTGTACTGGTTCCTGTGCTGAAGCGGAGGTCTCTCCAGTGTTGACTTCAGCTCCCTGTTTCCTGAGGCTTGCTGTCCTTTCTCAGCAGAGCCTATCTACTGGTTCCTGGGGCCTGCTGCTCATTCTCCATAATTCCATGGTTCCTGTGCTGAAGCGGAGCACCTCCTGTGTATACTTCAGCTCCCTGTTTCCTGTGGTCTGCTGCCCTACCCTTAGCAGAGGCCAGTCTAAGAGTCCTGAGGTCTGTAGCTCTCTCTCTCTCTCCTTGCACAGGCCCGCTCTGGACTCTTGCGCTGAAGCACTGGTTTACCAGTGCTGCCTGGCGGTGTGCCCACTCCGGTCTGCCTATCCCTTCCTGAGACCAGTACCATGGGCCATGGTCACCGCACGTGCAGAACCCACGCCCACGCTCACGCTCCTAAGCTGAAGCGGGGAACTTCTGATTACCTGTTGCCGAACTCCTGCTTGAATAACGTTTAGATACACAAGGAAAACATGTCGCTCACCGTACAAACAAATACAACACAGACAGTAACTACCTGGTGCATAGGAGAAGCAAAGGCATAGCACACACACATGTAATCACAGAAATTACACAAAGCCCCCAGTATTTGCACTCTGGGTAGGTGACACTATAAATGAAAGTGACGTAATACTGAGGCCCAAAGAATAGCCTATTCCCCTAAATGGGGGCGGCTGACCCCATTTAGGGGAATAGGCTATTCTTTGGGCCTCAGTAATACGACACTTTCATTTATAGTGTCACCTACCTAGAGTGCAAATATTGGGGGCTTTGTGTAATTTCTGTGATTACGTGTGTGTGCTTTGAATAACGTTTACCCTGATCTCTCCAGTCCTGACCATGGCTTGTCCACTGATGATGTTACCTTCTCCAGTCCCGACCCTGCTACGTACGACTACGAACTGCGCAATCCGGATCAGCCTGTGCGGTCTAAGGTCGGTGCTTTTACAACCCCACCTCAGCCACGCGGTCCGACCCAGGTTTGTGGCGAGCACAACTGTGACATCAACTAAGTAGAAGATCTTGGCTGCCTGTAGGAGAAAATATGTAATAATCTTTGAGAATTTGAACCTGCAAGTGTTTAGCAACCTCTTCCAAAGTTCCATCGCCAAGAGGAGAGAATTACGCCTTATAACCACGTTTCTGTGGGAAAGAGGCCTTAGATATAGGTGGGGCTTCCTGTTCAGGCTGGGGTGGATAGAATTGACCGACAAGTCTCCCTGTGGTTTCCAGAGGAATAAGACGGCTTCCTGAAGGAACTAGGCCTTGAACCTAGAAGCCCGGGTGGGGACAACGCTCGGCCGACCGTGCCATTGCACTCAAAGGGAAAACAACGCAAGCCAATCAGTCCCTACAGACCTGTGAATGCTATACAAACCACAATGGAGCAAAATTCAAGGTATTTCCACACCACTGCGACTTGAAGGATGTTGAGAAAAATGTTACGCTCTTGTAGAGGTCCTCATAAAAGGCCCAGTTCTATTTGTGTTGAGCTCCTCTAGGGGCATTCACCTTTGGCGGTTCAATCCTTACCAGCCTTGAGGTGCTGGAGGCACCACTGTTAATGCTGGTTTGACGGCGGATGATCATCTTCTGCACAGATTCCATGAGTTGCCAAACCCAAGTAATGTACACTCTGCGTAGGAGGGCACAGTTTGGTACAGTTATGCATATCCGTTATCCAGGGTTTAGATGTACTCATACTGGGAAGATGCAAGAAGAAAATCACTCCTTTAGTATGTTAGTAAAATGAATTACTATTCGGGGTCTAATCACTCACCTGCAACTGGTGGCAGTTATATCTGTTATTGTTCTTTGCTACTCCCCCTCCTTTTTATTTTTTGGGGTGGCAGAATGATTATGTTGATGTTTGTGTATTTGCCGATTATATGATGTACAGTTATTGCTTTGAGATATATAAATATTTGGATTGTTATGGTGGATGTGAAATGGCTTGGGCGGAACAGGACCCTGGAGGGGAATCTGGGTGCGCCCCAACTATTTTTAGGCTGTGTTTCTTGGCCTTCTGAACGGTCCCTGTAACAACACAAAAAAGGGGGTTTAAAAGGGAATCCATTGCCATAAGTTGACTGGGGGGCTAAATATGCACGTAGCTGGTGGGCTCCCCCAAGGGCTTACTGCCAGTTTTAGTATGGAACGCAAAAACAAAAGATAAAAACCGGGCGCTTCTCAAAAAATAAGTGAATATTAAATAATTAAATAATTATACGATATACGTGACAGTGTGATTCAATTGATAATCAATGCACAAATTGTGTTTAGTGACCTTCACCAATGTGTAAAAAATTATATAAATAATAAAGTGCAATACAATAAATAAAAAAGCAGCTCTACACCCTTAGGACGGACTGTTCATGTCCAGATGGTTCTTGTGCAGATTTTCAAATTGGAGCGGAGCGCTGGGTGACTCAGGATTATGAAAAAGAAAAATGAATACAATAGTGCAGATGGTATTGGAATAATAATATAAATAAAATGTTCTCTGTAGTGGTGGTACTCACAGATTGCACTATCAAATATAAGCGTATCAGAGACCCTTCTCTCTCTGATGGGAGCCCTTTGATGGAAATCCCTCAGAGTGGTAAGTAGATAACGGAAGCTTGTAATGGAGTGGTTCAATAATTCTCCCAGGGGTATGTGGAGTGATAGAGAGAGAACACACGATGGAGTAGTACAGTCTGAAATTGTATTGGCAGCAATCAACAATTATATGTGTAATACACTCACATTTTGTGATACAATATGGTTCGTGGGAGAGGACAGCTGTGGATGGAGAACGCCGGTGGTTCCTGGAGCGGAGGAGCCCTTCCGCATACGTCACTGGTGCCTTCGTCACGTCCTGTGTTGTCGTAGGTCAGGGCGGAAGAGGCTGCCTGGTGTATCCGTCTCCTACTAGCTTGCCAGCAGTTGTCTCACGGTTTCCTCAGCACAATCACCTCCCACAGCGGATCGATTCTACGCGTTTCGCTGTGGCTTCTTCAGGAATCGAATTGAAAAGTTGCGCTGCCACCCCTAAATCCACCGTGGCACTGTATTTTGTCCATCTCTGCGTGAGTGCAAGTGGTCTTTTATTTTAAAAACACAGTAGTGAAGCAGGGGGTCTCCAGAGCTGAACCGCATTAATTCCATCCTCTGGGACCCCCTGCTTCCCGAGTTACAGGCCCTGTTATGGGGTGCCGATATCCCTCTGCTTTGTCTAAATGTCCCAGTCACGTGGGCCGTGACGTGGGAGAATTTATACACGGCGGAGATACAGGCACCGCATAACGGGGCCTGTAACTCGGGAAGCAAGCGGTCCCCAGATCGGAAATGAATGCGATTCAGCTCTGGAGACACCCTGCTTCTGCACCCTGCTTTTAATAAGACAGGCACCATCCTGTCTTATTCAAATAAAAGCTGTGCGATCGCCTATTAGAGGCGCGCAGGGAGATTGAGTGATTCAGTCTCACTCTTAGTGTGCGTCTATTACAGACATTTGCTGCTCAGTATGATTCACACAGTTTGAGTCCCATTCAAACACAGGGACCCCTGCTGTGTTAATCCCGATGGGCCATTAGCAACTGCTAGTGCTGTGGACTGTCAAGGCATTGCACGTGGTTGAAAAGCCCATGCTTGCAGGCAAGCAACCGACCATAGTGCTACATCGGTATCATAGAGAAGGTGTCCAGTGCCACAATAGGGACTATAACCTGTTAAAATCATGCTCCTGTAACCGTAATCCTGCAGGCACCTTTTCTGAGACATAGATATGAGAAATGGCGATTTAACAAATCTCTTTTAAACTTCCCAGAGATTGATAAACTTTTTTGAGTGCTGACCTGGTTTTTTTATCCCCCTTGCGAGCGCCGTCTGCGCATGCGCGATCAGCACTTGCCATCTGCTCAAGCACGATCTGAGAGCTCCGACCGCGCAAGCGCATGTGCGACCGGCAATCCCTGTTTGCTCATGCGCAGCTGGCAAGTGCCGATCACATGTGCGGTCGGCAAACCCTCTTCGCGCATGCGCAGTCATCGAGCACCGACTGCGTATGCGTGCAATTTGTCTTGTTTTTTGCCAGATGGTCACCATATGTATTGAAATGTATTGAAATATGGTCACCATATGTATTGAATCTTGCACAACTCTCTGGGAGGCGCTTAAGCCTCAATTAGGGAACTTTTATTTCCATTGCTTCATACAAAAAGAAGACAAAACTACAATTAATTCCAAATCTGTCGGAAAAAATAACAAAGGTAGAAAGGGGTTATAAATCTCTTCCGACCAATAAAATATAGAAAATGATACAAACAACTAGGGACTAATTAAAAGAGGTCCAACTAGAAGAGACAGAGAAGGCTATGAAATGAACAAAAGAGATGTACTATGATAAGGGTAACAAGGCAGATCGAATTCTGGCTAGCAAACTGAGGACAGTTCAATTGTGATCACGGGTATCGGGCTACAATGGTGATATTACTTTTAATCCCTCACTGATTGCCAAGGAATTCTATCATTTATATTCCAATCTATATAGTTTAAGCAAGGAAACAGCAAAACCTATTCCCACTCACTCGTTATTAATTACTATTTAACAAAATGTAAATTACCCAAGTTATCCAGGGAGGATCTTTGCCCTAAATGCCAGAATGACAAAACTAGATTTAGACATTCCAAATAAGGCACGGGTGGCCTGCCAAATACTTATTCTAAGAAGTAGGGTAATATTTTAGCCCTTTACCTGTTAAACCTTTTTAATTTCGTTTTCGAAGGGAATCCGATCCCCAAACAACATTGCAGTTGTCCACAAAGAAGACAAGGATCCTCTGAGTTGTGAAAGCTACAGGCTGATCTCCTTACTGATCACGGAACTTTAAATGAAATAGTAAAATCTTGGCAAATAGATGAAACCTGATCCTTCTTAGACTAATGCATAATGACCAGGTGGGCTTTGTTAACGATCGACAGGCATCAGACAACAGTGGGAAGATCATTAATATAATAGACCATATCAAATGGGACAGATACTTAAACTATTCTGTTGAGCTTGGATGCTGAAAAAGCATTGATATGAGATGACATTCTTGAATGAAACCTTGGAGGCCTTTGGATTTATAGGCTCCTGCCTAACAGGTGTACAAGCCCTATATAACAATTCAACAGCCACTCTAAAAATAATAGGGCGGTCATAGGGTTACTACAGCTATGGTAATTAAGGGGTTAACCCCTCCTGCTACCAACGTGGTAGGCATAAACAACCACCACAGGCCAAATACCATTATCACCCTCCCCCACTACCCACAATAAACATTAAAACCCCAAACTAGTCAATATACCCATTGATTGCCAGTGTGGTTACCTATGCCCTCAATGGGAGCATAGATAACCCTAATTGCAATGAATGGGCACCCTCTCTACCTCCAACAACTCCCCCCCCCCCCGCCACCCCCCAACACATACAGTACAGTAATGGGCAAAATTACTATTATCCTGATCTGGATAATAGCTCATTTGCCCATTAAAAATAAAACAGTATCCAGCCAGCATAAAGTAAATTAAAGTTTCACTTAGCCCTGCCAGGATGAAAGGCCATCCTTGTCTTCCTTCCCATCCTCCGTGGCAGCAACATAACAATAAAAAACAAACTAATGGGCGCGTGCGTGACATCAATGCGGGTGCACACAGGCTAGGGAAGCTACGTGCCCCCCGGCGAGAAAATTCATTAAAATCCCCCGATCGCCAATTTGTTTAGCCCCGCGAGACATCCGACTAGCCGGCAGAACGGACAGGGATGTCCTCTAAGAGGACCCCGAAGGTGGGGGCCTTGGAACTTTACTGCTTCAGCCGCGGGCAGCAAGCGGCACCGGAGAAAAGAAAAATCAAAGATGGCGTCGCTGAACGCAGGAGAGCGCGCACCTGCAGGCAATAACAAGGGAGAGTGGCAAGTAACGGATCTTGAGGGGGATATCCTTAACAGAAAAGCCACACTAAGAAATCAGTCAGAGTGGGCCACAGCAGGTGAGGAGGCAGTGGGGGAGCTGCTACTGCACTGCAGAGTCGATATATTTTTTCACTTTTTTTCTAAAGCTATACCTCAGTTGCCGTTTTGGAATGCTTGTTAAACAGCCAGCTTTCGGTATTACTATAATGATGCCTGCCCTGTGCGATCCTCAGTATTACCAAGCAGGGAGTCTGATTCTGCTGATTAAAAAGGGTTATTACTGCAGCACTGTCTCATTGGGAGTATTTTTTATGAGAGAAACTGTGGTGCTGTACACCATCCAAAAAACAGCCACGGCACTGAATGCACATCTGCGGTGGAGTAATTATTAACTTCCAGTTGCTTCGGTAGCTGAATTGTTAATTGTTAAGTAGTTTGATGAATGTAATTGTTGACTTTGTAGAACAGACAATGGAAGTGGAGTAGATGGAAGTTCATCTTTCCACAAAAAGTACAATTGATCACACAGCTGCAAAATCCTCTGGCTTTTTTGTCCACTGCAGAACTGGAAAGTGTCCGATTCATGCTGAGAACGCGTAAGCATTTAGGCTTTGAACGTTTCACAAATTAAAGGGGTGTTTCCAATTAGTAGACAAAAGGTATTTTTAAAACTACTCAGCAAAATAATTGGCTTTATTCACTGATTAGGTTTGGTGAACATGTTACATATGTATGTCTTATGCAAATAAATACGCTTTTCTGTTCAATACATGAAATGTTTATCATGTCACACTTAACATTTATTGTAAATAACTAAAAAAAAAAATCGTTCAGGAAACAAATTTGAACAAATTTAAAAAGAGAGAGATCAGTTTCTCACCAGGAGACGACTTTAGCTCTTATAGTGGTGAGCGACCACTTGAATATCAAAATGCCAAGTGTAAAACTTATAATGAAGTGCTCAAGAATATTGATGAGTCCCTATGGACATGTAAAATCAACTTATCATACAGTTGAAGTGAACATGCACAACAGAAGGAAAAAAAATCATTGAGTGGTAGAGAGTGTAATCAAGAAAGTGAATGGATATTGTGAGGTGCATGCACTCGTTCCACACCAGTGCTAGAGTAGTACAGACCTTTGGTGGTTAATACCCCCTATTATGGTTGCAGTATGAAGCTCAATGCTAGACATGTGAGGATCTCTCCACACTGCTCCTAACTGAGCTAGTCGCACTCCCTGCATCACACACTGGTGACGTCAAAATAACCCGATGCGCGTTTCGTCCGTGACCGAACTTCTTCGGGGTAGGCGTGTGTTCTGACTGACATGGGCTTTTTGAAGCCAGTGGTTGCCATTGTAGCAGGTATGTGCTAAGCTTACTTCCTGCTGTTCGGTGCCATTTTATTTAGCTAGATTGCCAGGGTGATTGTAACCTTGGACGCAATTAGTATTTTAGAGTTATCATGCAATTTGCTGTACTGCCACCTCTTATTCATGGCTTATAATTTTACCTTAGGAGCACTAAAGCCCACGTTTGTATAAATACGAAAACAACAAATAAAACCTTATTTTTGTTTAGTGCAGAGGCCTCTATTGATTGTTGCTAGGTGTGTTAATGTAGTTCTCTAAGTGGAGCTACAGATATTGCAGGCTACTATCCTATACTATACTATGATAGATAATCTTACTTTCTGATAGCTGATGTCTTAACTAATGTTATGTTGCTGAATATATATCCTATGCAACCCGATTGAATATCTTTTTCTTCGTTGCGTTTTGGTGTGATTGCAATTTACCTATGGTGTGATCGGAGGTTGTTAATTTAGCATTAAGCTTATACTCATTGCTCCCATATGATACACCACACCCATGGATGTATAAAATGTGCATCTATTTGATACACTATCCACCATATAACGTGACCTATCTCCCTACAGAGTTATATTCACTGTATACTAACTTTTAATATGAGTTTTGGTATATTTATGCGCTACACTAGTCTGATCTCTGAATGAGATATGTATTTACTTTGACTCAATTATCTGGACATTTTTGAGAATCGCTGCTAGGTAATATATCTAGATGTTAATTGGATGTGGAATAGGAGTATAAATATGTTAATAGCCACCTGGGCAAAATTGTTACTCTGACTATTTACTCACTATAGCCATACTAGTATAGGGATTTTTAACAGTGTATCTGTGTTTTTAAAGTATCTATGTAGAAGTAATAAAATGTTATTGTTTTTTGATCTCTCTGGTGATTCTGGGTCACTGACCTGATTAGCAGCACTTCACTGCAGGGCTATTTTGTCCATTGCTATACAATATACATGACACCAGAGTGCTGTATATAGAGGGTATCTGTCTGATCACTCTTTTTGATCAAAACTCTTACTACTATGTTATCACCCTCCACAGCACCTGTCATTTATTGATTAATTATATGGTGATTGTGGTTGCATTCACATATTCAGTAGCAATTATCTTAACCTTAATACTGTATGTCATCCAAAACCTAACCCTAAAATGCCATCCTGACCCATACCCTAACCAGCACTCTCTAAATCCTAATAATCTAAGAGAAAATAATTGCCAGGTAAATAAGGGAGAGGAAGGAGGTTAAAAGGGTTGGCTGCCCGGGTAAATAGACGCTTTCTATTATCAAACAAACTTTTAAAGCAGTGGAGAAACCATGAGTAATTACTGTAATTTATTGGAATCTGTGAGTAGTAAAACACAGTATCACAATTTTAGGGACAGGAGAGCACTCTCATTGGAGGAAAATACTTTGAGTTGACACATATTCTATAGCTTTCTTTAACAGGAAGAAAAAAATCCTTTATTTTATTTTTTAAATATGTCAATAAATGTTACACGTTAAAGTCCTTGTTTCTAATGGCGGGACAATACATGCAAAAAAACGTGCAGTAAACTGTCAACACAAGCAAACATATTCATGAAAACAAATAAAGAAACTCACAAAACTTTAAATAAATAATCAAAGGAAAATGATTTAAATAGGCAGCCACACATATAGGGATGTATTTTCAGTGGCTTCCTTAGAGAGATCAACTGTAAACATTTAATTATGAAACAGTTATATGTTTTTATTTTCTTGGAGTTTATGTAATTCTTAACTTGTAATTATACGCTTCTTTTTTTTTGTTTCTTTGGCTAATGCTGGTTGCATAATTAGTTTACGATAAACAGAATTGTAAATTAACAATTTGGTTGTACTGTATATGCAAGAGTTTACAGTCCTATTAATGAAAGAGATTAGGTAAAGACAAGATTGTAAAAACATTCCAAGCATATGATATGGAGACATGAAGACATTAAAAGTTTAGAAAAAAATATTTTAAAATACCTATAATTGTCTTATATTTACCAAATAATCTCAGACCATTCACAAGGTTCTATGAGTGGAAAAAATCCATAGTAGTATCAGCTGTAAATATATATCACACAAATGTTGACCTCTAAGGAACTAAATCTGTGACGTTTTGGAGTTCTCACTCAAGAAATTGATGCTTTCATGGAACGGTTCTGACTTCAATCTATACAAAAAAATCAGTGAGACTAAGATTAAATCAGTGAGACTCACAGAAAACCAGTGTGAGTTGACAGGTGTGTATAATAGTACAACAAATCAATGTTTTGGATCTTTTGTTTAGGTGGCGTATACAGTGAATGTCATTTGACACTGTCCATGACAAAGTAATTGGTATTTACACAATATCTGTAATGTCACCAATTTTACTATCAGATACAATAATGATGTTTTTGATGGATTTTCTTAATTCAAATAAAACAACACAGCACTGTTCCTGTGCTCTTCAGGTCTCTCTGCCCTGCTGCGTTGGGATTGGGGAGCAAAGACCATCAATACACACAGTCTTATCATCCCCTCCTAGAGCAGGAGTAGGAATGAGGTAAGTGAATACTAACTGCAGAAAGCAGGATTGGGCTTCGGGAAGCAAACCATTGTTTGGAATGTAATGGATAGTAGTGAACTTGATTGTGCTCAACCAAACAATACAGTTATGCCAACATACTGTATAGCCTGTATTTTTCTGAGATTTATATTTTTCATATTCTCTTTGCTTTTTTTATTCCTTCACTGTCAGGGGGTTCATGTGACAATGAGTGGGTTCAGCCTTTCCTTGTCTCCCCTTACCTACCCATTGACATTCACACGTCCCCTTTTCACTACCCCTTCTTCACATCCCATATGCGTTAACAGCCAAATTTTAGATTATAGTATTTTTAATTGCTGTTTATTAAAATGTTTGTTACTCTAAGTAGGCAGTATGACCCCCCCCCCCCATACTGTCTCCCTGCCACCTATTGGTGTGTTTGTTATTGTAGCCAGCTGGCTAGTGTTATCATTAGCCTCTGATATCCAATCACACGGGTGTGGTGGGGACATAAAGTAGGCTGGAGGTGTTAAGATAGTTTTTTATTCCCTGATGAAGTCGCTTGAGGCGTCGCCTCTCAAACATAAGTGATATTCTGGACTATACGACCAGCGACTAGTATCCTGTGAAGTTTGAGTATCCTGAGAATTCACACTCAGTGTTCTCCACACACTCTGCTGAGAACCAAACAATCACTGACATTGCTAAGGTAGAAGAATACTATTTCTGACCGACGTCAGTGAGGTGCACCTATGAGAATATTCTGGTGGTCTACATGTCGGATGAGTGCACACAGAACAGCTTATCCGGGTGATTGTTGCACAGTGGTGGATTCCTGGCAATGTGACAGACAGGCTGAGTGTCTGTGAAATGCGCTATTAACTTTGCATTTCTGTACGTGCAATACTTACCTTCTCACATTGTGAATACCATTTTATCTAGATACAACACCAGCAGTTGTTGCGCACTCTCTTTTTCCTTTTCATATATATCTATATATTTCTGAGTTGACGACCAGAGTAATTCAGTGGGAATCTGTACAGGTCTTTAGACATACAAATGAAAAATTGATTTGTCATGCTTTTGTTCTTCTAACCAACCATATGAACACTATGCATACAATGTACAGTACACTTCAATGCAAAGCAATAATAAGTTTAGCTTTACACTTCTATCTAGAGTTTCCTTTAATTAGAGACCAGTTTGGGGAGCACACATTATAACCGCTGGTCCCCATTGACCTTCCTTTGATACCAATAGAAAACCCTGAAGTGTGTGAAGTCACACGCCTGTTGTTAGAGGATTTAATTAATTTCTGTTTAATATGTTTTGACACATTTTTGTCGCAATTGAACTGATGTGCATTGCAAAGTCAGACATTTGGGGATCTTATAGCATTAGAAGGATGACCAACTAGTAAATGCAAGCCAAAAAGCACAATATGAAACTCTAGAAGTACATTTCATTGTGTTTATCATATGTGTGAGATGAGTTCTAGTTTATATTTCAGTACTGTAAATGAAACAAAGCTCATTCATTTCACTGCTTCAACTTCAAAATGATTGTGGTAACAAGTATTCTCTCCTTTTCTCTGCCAGAAAGCCTCGCAGTGAAGGCAAGAAATGTCGCAAAGTGTATGGAATAGAAAACAGGGATAAGTGGTGCACAGCCTGCCGTTGGAAGAAAGCTTGCCAGAGATTCATTGACTAAATCAAGATTGGGCAACAGCTGTGTTATTCACTGCAATGGGGTGAAGTCCTCCAGAAACCTTTCTTATGGTCCTAAATTATAGATAACTAAAGTCAGCATTTTAGGCCCCTTTTCAAGATCTTCAGTAGTGATATAAAGCACAATGAGTATGTTTATAATGAGAGTATCTTCAAAATCACTGCTGATTAAGAGGGCATCGGGTCTGACGTTGGATGCCATGGTGATGAAGATGTTACATCATAGCACTGTTTGCATGATGTACAATGATACTCACCGACTCATACTGTAGACATATTAAATATTGCTCTTGTGTTTTGACATTTGCCAATTTCCAAGTGAATTCCACGGAACTAAAAGGATGAACCGCAAAGCATATGCACTGTCATTTTCTTCACCTTGGAAGTTAACTATAATCATCACTATGCAGTGGAAAAATATGGTACACAAGACCTAAGAAGACCAAGTGACGCAGAAGAGCAAAAACATATTCTGTATCATGTATTGGAACAACTGAACAATGATTTGTATTGTAGAAAAGGAGGAATTTTAATCTTTGTATGCTTCCTTCGCCATATTTATAACATTCCTGTACTGTGAAATATTGTACCAGTCCAACGTCTTTTATTGGAATTGAGATCTTTTTACAAACTTTTAGGCTAACAAGTCTTCAAGGGCTCTTTTTATACTTTGAAGTGAATCTAAGCTACCAACTATTCAAGATGTAGAAAAACTGGATCAGCACATGTTCAATTATATCCCTAATCTAAATGCTACTTTTTTATGTTCCTTTTGAGGATTTAATGTCTGTTTTGACTGAAACAGAAGAGCTCTGGCAGGAAAAATGCATGTAGGAGATTTGTGAAAAAAATCCCACATGGACTTCATATGAGTCACAGCAAGCACAAACAGCAGAGAATGAATCATCAGTGGGATATATTCCACATGTTCAAGTGTTATGGGAAATAATGTCAACAGCTTTTTATATTACAATGTGTTAAATTGTTCAAACCACTTGGCAGAGGTAATTTGGAGCCTGAGAATTTCATATAAACATCATTTGAAAGCTCCAGTACCTCCTGGTAACACACTAGGCCTGTGATTCTTAACCATCTCCTCTGGGACCACCGGTTTTAGGAATGACTAATGCATTTGCACACAGAAGAATGTACCAAACGTATTGATTAGGCCATTAGTTATTTGTCAAATTAACCTTGGAACATTCAGGAGAGAACTACTTCACCAGGCTATGTATTGAATATTAGTAATCCTTATCTGATGTTAAACGTGCTTCCCTTACAGTAGCAATACATATTGCCTTTTTTTTACATTTATATTGAAGGGTCTCTCAGATAATGATGGCACTGTAGTACTAATGAGAGAGCCCTGATTCAACAGTTACATTATATAGCTGGGTGGTGGCTCAATGAGTAAAGACACGTGAGTGTGTAAATAATAGAGTTCTTGCCACCTGCCTCCCTCTCCGGGAAGCCATCAGGAGAGATCCACTCAGGGACCTGCCCAACAGGCGACCGAGAGAACATAACTTCTTATCCTGCTGAGGAGTGCTGAATCCTTCCAAGCCCGTATCCAGGTGATCACAGGGACCTGTTCCTCACTAGAGACAAGGTGAAGGCAGCATATCATCTGGGCTGGGGTCTTTTACGGACGCGTATGGACATCTGGCCTCCACGAAGAGGAGCTGTGTTGGTATCTGAGAGGATTCAAGCTTGCAGTTATCTACATCCATGCTTTATTTCGATTACATCAGACAGACTGTGATTGCTTTATTTCACTAATTGAGCACTGCACCAGTTCACCTATTACTTATTTGCGCCTTACACTGTTTTACTACGGACTGTGTAAACAATGACACAGCGTTTGAATCAGGGGGACCTGGTTTAATTCCCGGTGTTAGCTCCTTCCGACCCTGGGCCTCAGGCACCAAAATCATCTGGGCAGGGACTGTGTCTGTAGAAATGCCTATGTGCTGTGTACCACGCACTATACTGAAATTGTGAAGCGCTTTGAGTCCCATTGGAAGAAAATTGCTACATATTATATAGGATCCAATCAGTTGATATCAATATTTAATAAGTTCAACATTTAATATGTAATTGAATATTCAATGTTCTCCTGGTTACTTGTCTCAGACTGTAATGTCATCATGAAAATGCCAGGATAAACAGGGCCAACTATCTTCTGAAACAGGGGTCATCCAGAGATAAGTCAATGGTGGATCTTGCTCAGAGAGACATTCCCGGTCAGGTAAGGTGAGACCAAAAACAATATTTTGGTGGAGGATTGCTGCTTTAAATCCTGTCTGATACAATTGAAGAATATATGTTTTCCTTAAATTAGGCCGAGTCATTTTAAAAACCTGTCATTGCTGCAAAAAAAGTTTGTTTACAGAATTTGATAAAGGTGATAATAGGAGACACTCCCTTAATTGCAGCCTATTTTGAGATCGCTCATGTCGGTCAATTAAAAGGTCAACCTGCAATGAATCTACATTTCTCCTGGACCAATACGGCTACTACAGTTTTGGTGATCTAAGCTAGAAGGGAGAAGACACCAACTACAGGGTAGCACTGTTGCTTCATCTAATTATTTTTATATCTAAGACATCAACTTACAGTAAAGAGAATTAAAAAAAATACTTCTATTTGACCAGTGTTACCTGGAGTACATTTATTTATAAAATATTTTACCAGTAAATAATACATTAAGAGTGACCTCTTGTTTTCAAGTATGTCCTGGGCACAGAGTTATGATAATACAAGGTTGTATTAAATGAACAGAGGTAATAGATTTAATTTACAGACATTTAATGGCCAGTTAGAGATAATATATGATTATGGGCATATGTACAGATAAGGTTAAACTTGTGTTAAAAGATATTAACAAACGCAATAAACAAATAGCTAAGGGCAGCAAACGTCTGACACCCTTTGGCTATCCGCCTTTGGGACTACCCAAGATGTAGGCTGAAGGGGTTCTGAATGATTTTAGATTGGCTTTCAAATTCCTTTGTCCAGAGTTTAAACACAGAGGGTGGGGCTGATGAAACACATAGCAGTAAGCAATCCCAAATGTTAACCCTCAACACGCTGGTTCGGTGCAGAAGAGAGCAGCTCTTGGGGAACCCTTTCAGACGTCCTTATTTGGAGCGACAGTGATGTAGGCTGAAATGGAAATGTGGATTTAATTTATATCCCTTTTATTGTGTTAAGTACAATGAGGTGCATCAATTCAATTGTTGGTGGAGATGATCTAAACACGCAAATAATGTTTGATAAAAGCTGAACATTTTGTTTCACCTGGAGTGGAGCACCCAGGCACACAGTATCCCAGGAAGCAGTGGGTCACAGGAGCTGAAATTTACACAGCTTCCTAAAAGAGGGGGATGGAAAGACATTTTTATGAAGGGGGACTAATACTTTAAGAGGACCTAAAAATATATTTAACATCAATATTGCTGTGGAAATCAAAATTGCTGGAGGAGCTGACAGACAATATGTATTTCAGCTGTGCAAGATAATCGAATGAAAAGATGCGTTTGGTTGTACCCACACTAAACTAAACCTGCTACTGCACCGACACACTTTATTCGAGCAAATACCCAGTATGTACCTGGCAGATACCTGGAATGCGCCGCTCCTCACCTCTGACAAGCCCCGTTGCATTTGCCTTCCCAGCCTGGGTTCATGCCTGGCTGACGGGCGGCTGATCTGTTAAATGATAATGATTAGGATTTAATAGGCTGCAATGCTTCGCGTGTCTACCAGATGGCATAAATTCATGAATTGTAATGCAGTATATATATATATACTGTGCAGTATTGCAGCCAGCGGGAATAAAATGCTTCAATCCCTGCCTGGAAAATAACCCAATGCACTCGGGCAGAAAACAGTCACAAACCTCAATACACCCGGGTATACCCGAATTCGTGGGACTAGCCGAGCTCGAATAAAGTGTGTCGCCAGTGTATGCAAAGTTCTATTTATCTTTTTTTATTGTGATCATTGCACAATCCCAGGTGGCAAGAGTTCATTTTTTTTGCAGTTTCTGTGAGAAAACAATTGCAAGGAAAAATGGGGAAATAGAAAATGGGGGACAAAAACTGTCTGTGTAGCCAACACAAGTCACATGAAAAAAATAAATCAGTAGACAAATATCCCCAAGCAAAAGTAATATATTACTTACAAACTTTATTTGGAACAAAACAGCAGAAACAGAGACAACGTTTCAGGTCCTGTCTGGACCTTTCTTCATTGAAGAGCCTTAGAATCAATAATAGGCACATGTACAGTACATCAAACCCTGCATCGAAATAAATAAAAAGCTTGGCTTCACCAGAATGTGTTTTTATTTATAATAATAGTTCCTGTATAGCGCTGCTAGTTCTACGTAGCGCTTTACAGAGACATTTTGCAGGCACAGGTCCCTGCCCCGTGGAACTTACAATCTCTGTTTCTTGGTGCCTGAGGCACAGGGAGACAAAGTTACTTGCCCAAGGTCACAAGGACCCGACTCCCTGCTCCAAATTCAGTGTCTTTACTCACTGAGCCACTCCTTCTCCCTGTATTAAGTAACACCTCATTTATTGTGACAGTTTTGACATCTGTTGTGAGACTTGGGGCCTAGAACACAAGGGGCTATCTTTGACAAAATGGTGGAGAAAGGGAAGAGGAGGCAGAGAGAAGATAGAAAGACTACAAGGGGAGGTATAAATTATCTATAGAACTGGAGGACTCACCCTTACATTCAAAGGCTCTACCCCAATAAATATACATGGGCTACCAGTGTGCCAGGGCCTATGATGTACCTGATACAACATTAGAGCACTTAATAGGGAAAGCAGTATGGATTGCGGCTTTAACCTTTTATTGGGGATATTTCCCTTGTAGGTTTAAGCCTCCCAATTTAAAGATAAGTTTACCTCTCCCTGTTTCCGCTGCAGTACGTGCTGGAACCCTTGATGGTTCTAAGGCTCTCAATTCAAAGACGAGATCACCTTCCAATGTTGTCCCTACACTATGGGAAATCTTTGTTGATTATGGTGCTCCTTCTTTTGGGACAAAACTAACCCCCTCTTTTTCCTCTTCACTATGTGATTTCCCTGCATTGTGTGAGATCCCTATTACTGATTCTAAAGCCCTACATTTAAAGGCTAGATCACCTTTTTCCGATTCCCCTGCTACTGGGTTTCCTGCAGTGTTTGATATAGCTATTACTGACACCAAGACTCCTGCTTTAGAGACTAGTTTCAATTTCTCTGATTCTCCTGCAGTGTCTGATGTCCCTATTACTGATTCTAAGGTTCCGCATTTAATTTGAAAAATATAAATAAACCAGAAGTGAGCTGGATTAGAAAGAAATCTGCTATGACCAAGGAGGCTCTAACTGATGAACTCCAGTTTAGACCCTTCCCCCTAGACAGTACCACGAACATTCATTCCCTGGTCTCCAATTTTGACTACACTCTTACCATTATTATGGATACCATCACCTCTTTTCATAAGACAACAAATTGGGCCCCTCAACGACCTAATTGGTTCCCAGAAACTCTACAAGAATCTAAACTAGTAGTCAGAAGACCTGAAAGCCATTTGCTTAAATCATGATCAGATGAAGCTAAGACTGAATGAAAATCTAACGTAAGAAAATATCTAACCAAAATCACCACAGTACATAAGGAATTTGTAACCAGAAGAATACAACAGGGTCAGAATAAGCCTATAGAGCTTTTTAATCATATGAGAACTGACCAACTCAGATTGCCATCACAGTCCTATCCCAACGTCCGAAGAAACATGCATGGTGATTTAAGAATACTTTTCTAATAAAATCAACACTATCTACAATAACCTCACTGCGATGAACATTAAACCATAACTCCACTCATCTATTTACTCACTTTATAACACCATCCACTAAAGACCTTACCAAAAAAATTGGTAAGATCAGACCTGTTAACTGTAAACTGGACCCATGGCATGCAAGTCTACAACAAGAATGCCTCCCCATCTTCATTAAACCTATCCACACCATCGTCGATGCATCCCTTAAGCAAGGATTTGTCCTGACCAGACTTAAGCGGGTCATCACAAAACTTCTCTTAAAAACCTTCTCTTGACCTCAAGATTCTGCCAACTATCAACCCATAGCAAGTATTCCATTCCTCACTAAAATAAATCAAGAAAACGTTACTTACCAACTTCAAAGCTACCTTGAAACTCATAATATACTGGACGCCAACCAGTCAGGATTCAGACCCCAACATGGCACTGAATCAGCCCTACGCACTATACAGTATATACTACACATACTCGATAAAGGACATGACGTGGTCCTACTTCTCAATTTGTTAGCTGCAGTTGACAATCATAACATGATCACCACTAGAATGAAGGAAGTTGCTGACCTCAGAGACACTGCACTTGTTTGGATCATCTCATTCATGAAAGACCATACGCAATTCAGCCACATGGGAGAACACGTGGCACTACAGGTACCAGGGCTACATGTGGAGTACCACAAGGCTCATCGCTTTCCCCCTCCTGTTCAACATCTGCATTAAACCTTTGGAAGACCTTATTAGAACAAGAGGACATAGATTCCATCTTTATGCAGATTTATTTATAAAATGTTTTACCAGGAAGTAATACATTGAGAGTTACCTCTCGTTTTCAAGTATGTCCTGGATGACACTCAGATATACATTGGAGCATCCAATAATCATAAGGAAGAAATCAATTTGCTTACTCAATGTCTTAATGACTTACAAGAATAGATTACTTCTAATCTACTTCAATTTAACCCCAATAAGACTGAAATAATTATTTTACAAGACCACTCTACCAATGAACAAATTTCAAGAGCATAGGAACTACACCCTTCGATAGGCAACAGTTAAATTACAAAAAAAAAAGTAAGAAATGTTTGAGTCATCTTAAATAACCAAGCCACCCTGACATCCAAAGTCAACACCACAGCTAAAGCTTCAGTCAATACTCTCAAAATGATAGAGGATTGACCATTTCCTGACAAAAAAAGGACTCACCACCGCCATAATCGCTCTGATCCTTTCTTGACTGGACAGTAATAATTATCTCTATGTAGGAATGTCTACCTACCTTTTTTCTCATCTGCAAGTGATCCAGAACTCGGCAGCCAGATGTATATGTGGCACCAGAAAGTTTGACCATATTACCCCTCAATTGAGAAAACTTCACTGGTTGCCCACCAAGCAAAGAGCAACATTTAAACTCCTCATTATGGTACACCGGGCGCTCCATGACACAGGACCTCCTACCTTCAAATAAAATTTAAGTTCCACTAACTCGCCTCGACTCTCCAATCCCAAAACCTTCAACTTATAAAAATCTCCAGATTTAAACACACTACATAAGCTGGTCAAGCCCCTTTGGAACAGGGAACCAGGGAATGAAATGCTCTCCCCATATCAATCAGAAACATCGATTATCCCACTTAAAGAAAACGGTTCAAGACTTGGCTCTTTGAAATCGTTTTTCCGAACCCTGATTGATTCTTCGCTCCACCTTTGGAGTTTTTAAAAAGTGCATAGGAGCAGGGTTCGCTCTGTGTATGCACTATATAAGACATTGAGATTGATAGCTATTTTTGATTCTAAGGCTCTTGCTTTAAAAGATCCCCACAATATTTGGTATACCTATTACTGATTCTTAGTATCCCACTTCAGAAACAAGTGTATGTGTCCCTGATTCACCTGAAGTACCTGGTATAACCTCTGTTCATTTTAAAGACAACCTGACCTATCTCTGATTCCTGATTCCTGATTCTCTGATTCCTGTGCAGAGCCTCAGGTACCCCTTGTTGATCCTAAGACTCACACATCTAAGGCTAAGGCCCCGCTCCCTCAGTCAGCGCGCCCACACTTCAGACAGGCGGCGCACTGACAGGCACAGACCGCGATATGCTGTCTGTAGGGAGCTGGGAGCCAGAGCGGGAGGGGGGCGGGAGTGGGAGGGGGGGCGTGGTTTGAGCGGAGGGACCCGCTACTCCCCCCCCTCCCTCCACGGGCTCGGTCTCCCGGGCTGCAGGAGGGAGCTGCTGCGGGCTGCTGGAAGGTAAGCAGCTCCCGCTCCCTTTCCCTTCCCCCACAAATGCCACACACACACACACCACCCCATACCTTGTGTATGAAGCTGTCTGACAGCTCCCGCTCCCACCGCTGATAGGCTCATCAGCACACCACCGCTCGGGATCACAATATTCTTGCATCCCCTGCCGGCTGACGCGTCACAGCACGTAGTGAGCCGTGCAGCGAGGGGGGACTGGGACCGGCTCAGAAGGATTCCCCTGCTTTTGGGTATGCTCACGCGGCCGCCCGCCGCCGGGCACAGCGGGTCCCAGCCCTAAGAGAAGTTTACTTCTCACTAATTCCTCAGCAGTTTCTGATTTACCCATTACTGATGCTACGACTCCAACGACTAGGACAAGTTTTCTGCTAACGGATTCCCTGCCATCTGTGTTGATACATCCAGAAACTCAACTGATCCAAAGTACTGGCCCCATACTATCAACCAATCGAAAGGCAGATAATTATTTAGTTGGCTAAAACTGTATAAGATAAGTGGCTGTGTGTAACTGAACCAGACCCAGACAAGAGGATTGTATCTGAGCCTTTCATTGGTCCCCCATAAGTCACTGTCCCTGTCGTCCTTTGACCGGATTCAACCTGTGGCAGAGCAGTCTCATGTACTTCTGCATGCTGATCTGAGTAATAAAATTACTCCACTTGAACATTTGTCTTATGATTCTGAACAGCCCTTTGTGCTTTCCTCGTCCTACTCTGGAGCTCCTACGGAAAAATTTGCATCAAGCGTTCAACCTGTGCCCGAGTTCCCAGCTCTACTGCCACTTGCATGTTCAAGTATTCAGACTCGCTTCATGAACTGGTACCAATGTATATACAAATCAGCTGAGCAGCAAGTCTTGGCTTCAAAGTTAACGATACCTGTGATTTCAGCTGAATACTTCATCTGACGGTCCGGTTCCAAGTGTGCTACACATCAGAGATGGTCCTGTTTCAAGACGCACCTTCGCTTTATTTCACCATGATCCCTGATAAAGAACTTTCATGCCTGCTTTCCCGTACAGAAGAGGGTGGGTGGGGTTTCTTCCCTTATTGTTTATTATGTTCTTGCCCTTTAGTAATACATTACTTATTGCCTTCAGCTTGCCTTGCTCAATCTTTGCTCCAATCATGCTCCAGTCCAGCTGTTATCCTGGTCCCAATCCTGTATCGTGTGGTCCTGTGTTTTATGTCTGGTGTCCAGTTTCTTGTATCCTGTGTGGTCCTTTTGTTCCTGCCCTGACTTCAGATCCAGACTCCTGCCCCAGCTTTCTATTGCACCACTGGTCAAATCTACAATTTGGACTCTCCACTTAGATTTTCCCCCTTCAGACCTGATACTATAAAGTTTGTTACTTAACCAGCTTTTGGCTATTTTGTACAACTAGCACATAATTATAATTTTACCTAAAAACCCAGAGCTGCAATAAGATTTTAACATTATAGGAGTAAATCAAGTATAGTGTCCCACAAAAGAAAGATTGTGATACTACTCATACCTGATGTAGCAAATTGTATCAATTATTCATATGTAATTAATCTTTATGACGTATTGAACAAGATAATAATACATCATTAGTCGAGAACACAGACATAAAATTGTTTAAAAAACAAAGAGGCACTGGTTCTTTGAATTTGGACCAGCTGTGGAATTGGCAACAGATTCTTGATCAAAGGATATCAGACAGCAGTTGGAATAGCTGGCCTTGTTGATAAAACTCGATTTTATTAGCATATATAAAGTTATGTGGTTTATAACCATATATGCATCAACAACTCATGCAAAGATCTGCTTTTCTTACAGGGGTAGTCCTATATATCAAACTAAAGCAGCAGTCCTCTCCAAAATTAAGTTGCTGTTTTTTTTTTTAACCTTATGTAACTGAACCAGGCTCTCAAAGCTCTGGGGACTCCACAATTGCTGAGATATTTAATTTGTAACTTTCGCCAGTGCTTGCGAGGAAAAACAGAGATGGCTGGAGGGTCACCCAATCTGAATCTGCAAGGTCATCTCATGAAGATGTTTCTATGGGCTGTCACAGTGAGGTTGACCCCAGTGGCCATTGCATATTGTTTCTCCCAGACAAGAATTCTTGTTATGGAATTTCACAATGAAATATGTTCAGAACCAGGTTGTCCTCATAGCTTGTGGTGATATGGTTCAGCTCCTTGTAAGATTAAAAAAAAATGTATATAAGGGTGTAAAAAACACATTCCTGAGGAGAACGGTTGCTTACAGGTGCATCTTTTATTAATTTGTGAACTGTGAGAAAGGAATGTCTTGACCTGAAAAAAATCCTGCTTTTAGATAACGTCCTTCAGTTTTATCCGTTTGGCTAATGATGATATCATGTTTATCTTAAAACTAAAAAAAAAACAACACGATTTATATGTGGACTGTAAACCCCATAAACAGCTGCATCACAAAAGAGATAAGAGAAAAATCATAATTCAATTGGCTTACATAGGAAACATTAAAACTGTATTTGTGTCATCTATAAAAACAAAGGGAATTTCATTAACACTTGTGGGGGGGAGTTTTGTTACGAAGTGCATGCTATACACAGGCCTTACACCAAGCACCATGGATGGCAATACTGTAAGTACATATTGTATGTTTGGACACTATGAGACCTTAAATGTAATGTGTTTATAGTTTAGTTTTTTAGTGTTCCCCTTGTGGATCATTGCTTGTTCTACCTTCTGTATCCCTTTTACTGTATTTTATATGAAACTTTGCAATACAATTTGAGATTATAAAAAACAAAAATGTACCAGTCACTTACACCAGTTACTGTAATACACCAGTGACAGTTCACTTTTATCCTCGGTGGCACAGCCCGTTGCAAACCAAAATGTTGGTCCCTATTCAGTAGTATTTTATTCTGGTCACAGGGAGAAAACAACTTCATGGCCTACTGAATAGGGGCCTTAGTGATAGGTCTATATGATGTACAGATTTCAGCTATATTCACTTACTGGAAATAATAATAAATGGCCTTATCTTTATTCAATGTTTCACAACCCCAAACTTCCCTTGTGTATTATAAAAGTATAATTGTCATGGTGTTTTTTTTTTTTTTTTTTTAATACTACTAAAATCAGTTATTGACTAGCAATTTTATGTGTTTACTATAAACTTGTACTATGTATCTGGGGTTTTTTTAAAAAAAATTTTGCAATCATTTCATTAGTGTATGTCATGCAAATTCTGTATCATTGATCATTACTAATGTGAGTTGCTGGCTGATAGCGTAATCTTCAGCTATGAACCAGCCAGCAAGGAGCTTTCAATGTACACCAAGTTAATTAGTTACACCAAGAGGGTACCAGAGGGAAACATATTTCAGATAAATAGAAGAACTAGAAAAAGAGGTCATGTAGAGGTTTGGGAGGCTCTGTGGAAATAGTACTCGCTCACTATCCTAAATATGAAATAAACCAAGTAAAGCAAAGTCCTTCGTTAACCTATTACATAAATTCTCAAGCAAGTGAGGTTTTGCTGAACCAACCCCCTCCCCCCACACCCCACACCTAATTAAATATTTAACAAGTTCAGGGTGCAGATTTATTTAACAGAAAATTGAAATGTGGAGGCTCCAAATTTCTTCAGTACAATTATTGTCGACACTGCACCACGTTTCTCTCTTTTGGATTACCCAGAAGAGTGCTGTTAAATGAAGAAACCAGAATTTTCCAAACCAACAAGTCACCTTTACCCCAGCCGGCACATCACGATCATGTGATCACTCCACAGAGCCATCCCGTGATTGTGGCATCACCTGAATCCTGAAACGGGAAAGTAGTCTTCCTCTTCTGTTTCCCTGTGTGTCAGATTATTCTCTGTGCTCAATGGGATGTCACCTGGAAAACTAGCTGTAACAGACCATAACGTAGCCACTATATCATGGGGCGGGAGCAGCCTTGAGGGCCAGACTCCATATTTAACCCATATTAAATACAGATAATACTAGAAAACGTCTAAAGACTAAATCCAACTGGAGTAGAAAGGCATGAGCAGATAAGATAATAGTACAGAATGGAAAACAACTTAAATGCATGCTTACTAATGCAAGAAGCCTGACAGATAAAATGGGGGAGCTTGAATTAATAGCTACAAGGAAGCAGTATGATATCATAGGCATTACTGAAACATGGTGGGATGAAACTCCTGACTTGACAGTTAATTTAGATGGTTATTCCCTTTTTCGGAAGGATCGAGCAAATAGAGAAGTGGAGTATGTTTATGTGTTAAACCGGATCTAAAACCTATAATAAGGGAATATGTTTATGAAGGGAATGATGAAAATGTAGTGACCTTATGGATAGAAATTAGCAGTGGGGGAAAAAGTAGGGACAACATTTTTTTGTAGGGACATGCTATAAACCACCAAATATCTGTGAGATAGAGGAAGACAAAATACTTTTGCAAATGGGGGAGGCATCACATCTAGGTCATGTTTGTGTAATGGGTGATTTTAATTATCCAGACATAGACAGGGCAATGAGATTAGCATTACAACAAAAGGAAACAGGTTTTTGGGGTGCTTAAAGACAATTGCATGACCCAAATTATTGAGGAACCAACCAGGAGATGGGCAAAACTGGATTTGACAATATTAAACAATGTAGAAGTAATAACAAATATTCAAGTCTGGGAACATTTGGGAAATAGTGATCATAACCAGGGCTTGACAAATTATTAAAAAAATGCTACTCGCCAGACAAAAAAGGGATTCGCCCACCTCCCCCCTTTATATTTTTTTAACCGTGCTTCTCCTTTATCACCCCCTCTTGCTCTCACCCCCACCACCCTCTCCTGCTCTCCCTCCTCCTCCTGCTCGCACTCTCACTTACCAGGCAGTCAGCAGAGTAGGCAGCACAGGAGGAAGACGGCGGCCGGCGGCTGAAGAGGACGACTGAAGAGCAGAGCGGCCCCGGAGGAAGACAGGTGGCAGTGGGAGAAGAGGGCCACCATATTAGCAGAGAAGGCAGCAGAGGGTTTACACGGCGGGTGGCAGCAGCAGGAGAGGAACAGCATTGACAGCATATGAGAGACAGGAGAACAGCCGGGCACGAGCTGCACTGCAGCAGCGGCAGACACCAGAAGTCAGTAAAGACCTCCGAAGCGCTCTCCTGCTGGCTGTTCTCCCTCTCACTAAACAATAAACCTCAGAGATCATAATATAAATCATAATTGGATTTTAAAATGGAATGGAGTCCTTAAAGTCACTGAGATTTGAGAAGGAGACAAATATTAATTAGTTACATCATATTCACATAGAACCATTGCAAACGAAAAAAAAACCTATATTGTTCTAAATATTGGATAAACAAACTTAGTTGCAAAATACCAAAAAGTAAGGGTGTATAATATTATTAAAATCAATTGAAGCTTCCAATTATGTTGTAAGTGGAGTACCTCATGGATTGGCACTGGGACCTCTGCTTTTTAACTTATTAATTAATTACCTTGAGGTTGGCATAGAGCAGCGGTGCGCAAACTGGGGGCACGTGAATTTCTAGGGGGGCGTGGCGGTTACAGAGGCCCCGTGCTCTTCCCCACAGCATTTAACGTAAATGCTAGGGGAGGCGTGAGGCCTCAGCAACTCCATTACCTGCTCTCTGTCAGGTCTTGGGTGACGCGTCGCCATGGCAACACGGCATCATTTGAGAGGGGGTGCGCACCCCTGGCAGAGAGAGTGAAGTCTCCATCTTTGCTGATGACACAAAATTGTGTAAGGTAGTGGAATTATAGCAGGATGTAATTTCTCTCGAGAAGGACTTGGATAGGCTGAAAACTTGGGCAGGTAAATGGCAGATGAGGTTTAATACAGATAAATGTAAAGTTATGCATTTGGGAAATGATACAAAAAAACAGTGCACGACGCTCATAGTGTATTATCTTTTTAGTAAAATATATATAAAAAAAGGTGGTAAGTATTATGCGTACATCAAAAAAGAGATAACAGAGCATATCATATGACAATACATATGTTACTAATGCTGGAGCAGGACCCGTCAGAATGGGGAGCTTCTCTCATCACACAACGGGGGTTGTCCGCAGATGTCCTTCAGTCCCAGGTAGGTGGCACCACAACAAAAGGGCACTAGAAGTCGTCCAGGTGATAATAATAACGAAGGATAGGACAGTCCAGAAAAGCAGTGTGAACAGAGCTCCCAAATTAAAGATGGTAAGGTCCTGTGTATGGCAGTGAACCTTAACTGCTTATCGGGGGGATCACAATCCACTTATCAATAACTCACTACCAGCATGAGGTTGCGGATGTGAATACCGGGATGGGGGTTCAGCAGCGGAGGTGAAGTCGCCGAATGCTTGGCTTCTTTCCATGTACACGTCTGCGGCGTGCGTCGCTCGTAGGTACGTCACCAAAAATGGAAGGAAAAAGTAACTAGCAATGTGAGGCAACAACCGGTAGCAAGAACAGTAAAAAACAATAGCAATCTAAGGCGTCTCGTAGCAAATACAAGCCACTTCATCAGAGATAGCTACTGTTACGTGTAACCCAATAGATACCCATAAAGCACCACTGACTGTCCGGACATGGGGGGTGCACCCAACCAATCAGAAAGGAGCCTCCTTTAGGGATAAGGTATCTAACTTATGTATCCAAAAAGATTATTTTACGGAAAGGTCCTTAGTTCTATCACCTCCTCTCGACTACGTGGCACACATTGTATGCCTTTAAATGTGAGGAATGAAGGATCCTTATTATGATGAGCCATATAATGTCTGGACAGACTATGTTTGGTATACCCAATTCTTATATTTCTGACATGTTCTTGTATCCTAATCTTTAAAACACTTTTAGTTCGACCCACATATTGGAAGCCACAAAGGCATTTCAATACATACACTATGTAGATAGAGTTACATGAGATAAAATCACTTATATCAAAGGATTCTTTAGTTGACTTAGAAAATATTTTATTCCTGATGGGATGGAGATGTTTGCAGATAGAACACTTTCCACATACAACATTTCCTACAGGTTTCTTATTTGTAAGCCACATGTTATTATCCCTGATCTTCCCTTGAATACCTATATCACTTGGTGCTAGAGTACTCGTAAGATTACGAGCTTTCCTATAAATGAATTTGGGGATATTGGAAATGTGACCTTCTAATACTGGTTCACTACAAAGAATGGCCCAGTGTTTCCTTATCACTGATTCTATTTTAGCATTTACCGAATTAAAACTGGTAATGAAAGCCACATCTATTGATGTACTTAGGTTAGTTTTTTTTCTCCTTAGCTCTCGGTATCAGCATTGACTCCCTATTCATATTATTAACTTTACACAAATCCACATCTAGTGGAGTAACCTCTTTGGACAAACCTCTGATACAGAACACCTGACTGGATTTTAAAATCTTCTTCTGTGCTACAGTTCCTCTTTATCCTCATAAATTGACTGACGGGAATGTTGTTAATTCATGTTTTTTATGATTACTAGTTTCAAGAAGGAGGTGGTTTGTATCCACCTCCTTGAAAAAAGTCTTGGATACCACTCTACCGTCATCCAGGATGTTCATTTGAGATCTAAAAAGTAAACTACTTTAGTATCAGAAAAAGAGGTGAAAACTAAATTGTTGCTATTATCATTGATATATTGCAGAAAGCCATCGACTGAAGCAAGTTCACCATCCCATACACATATAATGTCGTTGATGTATCTAGTGCCCTTTTGTTGTGGTGCCACCTACCTGGGACAGAAGGACATCTGCGGACAACCCCCATTGTGTGATGAGAGAGGCTCCCCATTTTGACTGGTCCTGCTCCAGCATTGGTAACATATGTATTGTCATATGATATGCTCTGTTATCTCTTTTTTGATGTACGCATAATACTTACCACCTCTTTTATATATATATTTTACTAAAAAGATAATACACTATGAGCGTAGTGCGCTGTTTATTTGTATAATTTCTAGTGTTTGTGGGTTGCTGAGCCACCCTACTTTTTACAGCTGCAGACACTCTTCTCATTATTACCTGATGTACACATATATTGTACACATATATTTATCTTGTTGCACACATCATTTACTATATTGTTCACTCACAATTTTTGGTATATGTGGCATTTTGTCACATTCTGTCGTATGTCACAACGGTGTGGTGATAGGACATTTCACAATCATTAGTTGCGCATTTATTTTCACCATTTTATGCATTTGGGAAACCAGAACAGGCAGCTTACAAATTAAATGGGGATACATTAAGAGAATCGTTGATGGAGAAGGATTTAGGCGTGCTGGTAGGAAGCAGGCTTGGCAATAGTACCCAAAGTTATGCAGTAGCTGCAAAGGCAAACAAGATCTTATCTTGCATTAAACGGGGTAAAGAAATAATATGGGGAGCACTTGTGTTACATAAAAATATTGTGTCAGTGAATATACAAAGTGTCAATAAATGTGCAGAATACATATATTAATATATATATATATATGACTGGTAAAAAAAACACACTAATATTTAAATGGAACATAAAAAGACAAGAAATATCATATCCCGATTATCTACTTCCAAACAATGACGGTGTCAGATTTCACTCCTCCAATCAGCATCTCAGAGATAAGGAAATATAGTGCAATCTACTTTTTAAAATAGAGACATGTTGATAACAACAGAAATGGGGACTCACACTTTCCCAGTGATAAAACAGCAGTGGATATCTATAGTAATCTCAGTTCAGGATGATCCCAAGGGGTAGATTTGCAGTGTTTGATCAGCAATGGATGTTAATGGCAATCTCAACTTTGAAGGATCCCACAGGGTAAATTGTATCAGTGTGGCAAATTCACATAAAAATTACAGGTGGCACATGTCCTCAGTGCTCTCCGACCGCGTCGCGTCACTTCCGGCAATAAAACCGCCCATGTAAAACTTAGAACACAGACGCTGTATGGGTTTCTGGGCTTATGGGTTTCAGAGACTCTGAGGGACCACCGACCCATAAGAAATGTGAATTTGCCACACTGATACAATTTACCCTGTGGGATCCTTCAAAGTTGAGATTGCCATTAACATCCATTGCTGATCAAACACTGCAAATCTACCCCTTGGGATCATCCTGAGCTTAGATTACTATAGATATCCACTGCTGTTTTATCACTGGGAAAGTGTGAGTCCCCATTTCTGTTGTTATCAACATGTCTTTATTTTAAAAAATAGATTGCACTCTATTGTTTTTGTTTTTTCACATATGGTGAAATCTGCGCTCCCCACACCTGACTTTGGAAATCGAGCAAATGGATGGAAGGGAACTAAACATAATAATACGCATCTATAAAGCATTAGTAAGACCACACCTTAAATATGGAGTACAGTTTTCATTAAAAAAAGACATTATGGAACTAGAAAAAGTGCAGGAAAGAACCACTAAATTAATAAAGGGCTTGGATAATCTGATTTATGAGTGGCTAGCTAATGTAAATTTACCTTAGAAAAAGAGGTGTCTAAGAGGGGATATTTGAACTATTTACAAATATATTCAGAGACAGTACATGGAGCTTTCAAAAAAACTATTCCTCCCAAGGGCAGCACAAACAACACGCGGTCATCCCTTATGGTTGGAGAAAAGGAGATTTCACCTGCAACAAAGGAATGGGTTATTTACAGTAAGGGCAGTTAAAATGTGGAATTCATTACCCATGGAGACTGATGGCAGATACAATAGATATGTTCAAAAAAGGGTTGGATATCTTTTTAGAAAGGAACGCTATACACGGTTATACCAAATAAGTAAACATGGGAAAGATGTTGATCCAGGGAGTAATCTGATTGCCAATATTTGGAGTCAGGAAGGAATTTATTTTTTTCCCTTATGAGATTTCATTAGATGATATTTCACTGGGGTTTTTTTTGTTTGCCTTCGTCTAGATCAATATGATCCTCTAGATCAGTAGGGATATAGGATAAAGCAGGGGTGCGCAAACTGGGGGGCGCAATAAATACTTCCCCGAAGGCATTTAAATTAAATGCCGGGGGACCGCACGAGGCCTCTGTAAATTCCCTTACCTCGGCTTCCAGCGATGCATTGCCATGGCAACGTGGTGTCAAATGACATGGCCTCATGACCCCGCGGGGTCATTTGACGCCGGAGCCAAGGTAAGGGGGTGCATGGAGAAACGTTTGTGTACCCCTAAGATAGAGTATCTGTCGTCTAAATGTATCATACTGTAGGTTTGATCTTGATGGACATATGTCTTTTTTCAACCTCATCTACAATGTAACTCCATAACATAGCCACTATGTCATTGGGGCAGAGGGGTGGTGGGAGCAGCCCGGAGTGCCAGACTCCGTGATCTAGTGGCTACGCCTTAAGGCACCCCAATGCTCAAATCTTTTTCAGACAGAACATTGAAAAAAATAGTTTCAAAATGTCTCTTCATTTGTAGGAAATTGAGTAATAATATTAATTTAAAATAATAAATATTTTATTGGTTGGTCAAACCAGTTTAGTCTGTACACATAAGCTTCTTATTGTACAGTTTGTACATTCCACATATTGCTGCAGTTTACACATTGCAAGTGCAGTCAGTATACATGTTTGTGGTGCATTGGTTAGAGTCAGCATTTTGATAGCCATAAATGTATATAGCGTTTTTTTTTTTTTTTTTTTCAAATTTTTTTTAAATTGTTTTAGAGAGACATAACAAATATATAGTCTTGGAATACATGTGATGTTTTAACAGTGTCACTTGTCCATACAACAAAGGGCATTAACAGTTCGTCATCATTACTGAAATAAAATAGTTGCTATAACACTGTTTTTGAATAAGTGTGGTCTGTCTTCCTATTTCCGGTTGTGTTAGGGAAGCAGCCGCTTCCGTAAGCGTCTCTCATGAGCTTAACAAAGGAAAGAGAAGAACGTAGAAAAGAAGAAAAAGAAGGGTGGGAGGGGTGGAAGGGGGGGGGGTTAGGACGAGCCCATTTGTCTGGTCTTTCTGTATTTATTTCTATGGGGTCCCTAGTTTCCTGGCCATATTTCCCAAATTTTGTGAAATTTGTCAGTTTTCTGGTTCAACTGTGCTGTGAGGAGCTCCATCATCTTTATTTCCCTTAGTCTCCGTAGGACCGTCTGCCTAGAAGGCGCATTCACCTTTTTCCAGGCAGCCGCAATAACACAGCGGGCAGCTGTCATTACATGAGTGATCATCTTACTTTCTGCCGTTCCTAATTCATCTATTGGTTTGGCCAGCACCATGGGCAGCAGTTCCACCTCAACCTCCACCCCTAGGTACTCTCTGATCAATGTTTGTATCATGACCCAGAATACCTGAATTTTTGGGCAACTCCACCAAATATGAACCATATCTCCTTTTTGCCCGCATCCCCTCCAGCACAAATCCGGGGACCCGGGGAAGATCTTAGCCAGCCTGCTCGGGGTTAGGTACCAATGAAATAGAATTTTATAAATATATGGCGTTTTTAAAACAGAGAAGTTACTTTTGTATTGTATATTTTCTGCGTGTGTGCTATAGTCCGGTAGTTTTGTGGCAGGGACCTTTAACACCTTCCCTGCCAGAAGGACAACGCTTTGCAAATCCTTGTGGCAGGAAAGGGGTTAACCCTGTAACATCACAGAAAGAAGACATGGTCAGTGTGGCACATACTTTGGGCACCAGAAAGAGATTTAGTCATAAAACTAAATCTTCTGAGCATGATGGAGGCATTGTGTTTTTAAATCTCAATCAATTGTGAGTGATCCCTTACATACCAATCAATCAATAACACAGATTATTTTCATCAAAGACCCTGCCATCTGTTAGATAAATTCTAAGCCCGGGAGACAACACTCATTGTTGAAATCCTATTTTCTTCATACAAAAATGAATTCAGGTCACAATACAGATAGTCTAACAGCAATAACAGGAATTCACTGTGTAATTGTCCGCACTCCAATCTAATTGAAATGCTGCTGTGAGGCTCATTTCTCTCAAACAATCCCAGCCCCAATATTGGGCTGCTCATATCCGTCAGATTTCAATTCAAGAACCTATACATCGACTACAACAAAGCCTTTCATGAGATAATAAAAGGGATCATTTTTTGCCAGTACCTCACACCTTCTCAGTCTGACCTTCTTCTCTCTTTCTTACAAACTACCCTAAGAAATAAAACATTTGGAAGTAAGCCTGTCCTACACCCTCCTAGTATTCAACGGTTATCTCCTGCTTTTACCATGTCCCTTTTCACCCATGCCAAGCGAACGAAAGTAGAGCAGCCACTAAACAACATTCACGCTGGCTTCATTTCCTAATATTCTTCTCTTATATGATCAGGGACGACTTCGCCTATTGTATGACCGTATTAACCACTTCAGTGCCAGACTCCTGCCGTCTTCTTGGCCATGGACCCTCCTCTTCCTGATCACATGCATTAGGAATTAGGCACTGGTGGGCCCTGTAGGAATTAAAAAAAAAAAGCCCCCCTTGCCCTCGGGCCCTACCTGAGGAGCGGTGGCAGTAGCAGCGGTGAGAGCTGTCCCAGGAGGTGATTGTAGAAGTTGGGCCCGACTTCCGGTGGGGCCTAACTTCAATGCCATTACTACCTGGGTGGGATCCCACTGCTCCACAGGTGGGGCCCTGAGGGAGCCTTTAGAAATGCCAGAACATTGTTGCGGCACCAATTTTAGTAGCCGGAAACAGCGTTCAAGCGTGTGGAGAATGGGCCCCTAAAAAGGTGGTGGTTGAACATATGTAAGTTCCACCACTGGCTGTACATCATTAGGGCACTTAAGGGTTAATGTTTTTGGATACTCACACACAATTAACCATTTTGAACAATGATAATTGTATTGAAAACGCACAAACATTGCATTATGCAAAGCACGTTTCAAGACTGTTGCCATTCTAGTTAAGAGGGAATTCGCCGAAAAGATAGCGGGGTCCTGACTGGGAACACGAAAACAGTATTTGTATTACCGTAATTAAATATGTCACCAGGAAAAATTACATTGATCGTTACCTCGTGTTCAAGTATGTCCTGGGCACAGAGTAAAGTTGACAACATTGTAGGTTTTACTAATGAAGTTATTTTGCTCTAGAAATCCTGTTCTGTCCCTCCCTACATCTCAGCCCTAATTTCTCGCTATGCACAATCCCGACTCTTGCGTGTATTACTACTGTGAAGCACTATGTACATTAATGGCGCTATATAAAGACATACATACATACATACTGTGCAAAGACAGTCTGATGTGCCAAAAAACCTGCTCCTTTTGTGTACATTAAGTCAATTTTCATGGGTATGAAAAAGGTCATATACAATAAGGGTTCATGTATCAAACTCTCCCAGCTGCAAAACTGGGGGCAGAAATCAGAACAAAAGAGTAGTGCCATATTTACCAAAGGCAAAAATCCAAATGAACAATACAATTGATTATCTGCTAGACCAGAAGCTAGTTTGCCTTTGTTACACAATTCTAGGTTATGGGCAGACTCTGAAGTTGCAATCATATAACGCCCCCTGGTGGATTATAAGCACTACTAACATTACGCCCTGAAAATGTGTCACTGTTAAGAAATTAAAAAAGCTAAATGTTATGGGTACCTCAGTAATTTTACCAGTAAAATGCCTTAAAGAAAATGAACGAGCCCACAAGTAGCCAGATGTCTATATAACCCATATGCCTCTCATCTTACAACAGCCAGACTCTCTTGTACAGCATTGACAGGCCATTAACCATCTTGGAGGCGCATTACTGATCGCAAATCCTTTGCCGTTCATAATTGTATAGTAAGTTGCATAACTACATACTGTAGTAGTTTAGATTAAAAAAAAAAACATGAATCCATTAAGTTGAATCTTTGCTAAATTCTACCTCGGTGAGATACTCATGCTATAATGATAATTAGAGAGGTATGGGGGGATAAGTGCCAAAGTCTCCTGATGCCAAATGTGGAGCAAAACAATGCACCAAGTTTATCACAGAAAAATCAATAGGATTATGCCCTTTTATAATATATGGGTCAGTTTGCTTGCTCTACTTTTGCTACATAACCCCCATATAGTGCACATTCCGGGCTGCTTATGAATATATTTAGTGCACTGATTCTGAAGCACAAGTCGCAGCGCTGTAATATTTCTTAGAATACATAATTCAGCGTGAGAATAACTGGAATGGGCTATCATTTCAACGCACAAAATAGTATATCAACCACTTTTTGGTATTTCTCCTATTGCAAGATTAAGCAATTTAATTGACAGAGGATGTTTAGTCAATCAAAAGGCAGATTATTTATACTGTATAAATTGATAACCTTTTCACTGCCAGAAGAGCTTGCAACACAATGCATTGTTAGCCTGTCTGGCAGCGAAGGGGACAAAGGCATAGACGTGTCGCAATATTCCTGAGACTGGTAAAGTACTGTGAAAGTGTGATATAAAGCACAGGTAGGAGGGTGTACAAGGATCCGTGCAACCATTTTGTTTCTCTGTTTGTCCTTCATCATGTTTTTATGTAGTATGATAGAAGTTTGATTGAGATTTGACCTCAGTGATCTTGCTATCCTGTAAGTCACAGATTCCCTCCGGGTCTTTCACTCATCCACAACTAATCTGTATATATGCCAGGTGCAAGGGGGGGGGGGGTGAACGGAAGGCAGAACCAGTTTGAGATAAGAGCTATACCCATATAAAACTCCAATTTGGGTGAACGTGTTTGCAAAATAATTGGGGTTTAGGAACAGTAAAGATAAAAATCTTGCTTCTCCTGCTCCTCCTTATTTTCCAATAACAGCACTAAACTTAGGAATGTGATAATTGTGTTGTC
Source organism: Ascaphus truei (assembly GCF_040206685.1). Taxonomy (NCBI): domain Eukaryota; kingdom Metazoa; phylum Chordata; class Amphibia; order Anura; family Ascaphidae; genus Ascaphus; species Ascaphus truei. Next base: position 85,189,006 of record NC_134484.1, read on the forward strand.
AGGAAATACTCCCCCCAAGGTGTGAGCCAAAGTGTAGTATAAAGGTAATAGTAAAAAACCTGTATTTTCTTGTATTGATCAGGTATCCGTATCAATAAAAGGTCAACCCCTCCTGGAGGGACGTATTATTATAATTTTCTGTAAGCCAGCCCATCTAGGGGCATGTATTATACCTCAGGAGGGTATAAAGATGATGTGTTTGTCACTGTATGGCAGAGAAAGCTCTGCATTGATCTTCTTCTCCTTGTATACTCGTAATGATATAAACTCTTACTTGATTCAACTCTGAAAAATAATGAACCCGTAACCATTGTAATTTTTCTCGCATTCACAGTTTGGGGGCCTCGTCTCGGATATTCAGAACTCCCGGAACCAGAACATCTCAGCAGGACTGGACTTCTCAATCACTCAAACCTGAGCTCACATGACAGGTAAGGGCTTGTCCTTTTTAACAAAAAAAAGCCTGTAGTTTTAACTGTTTGACTGGTTAGAGTGAGGACTGTCTTTACTGGATGTTCCTCTGGGGTAACAAATATCTTTTTCAGTAATCAAGTAAGTTTTTATATCTATATATCGATATATACTAGTTGCTGTCACCATATAAAGGTTTAAGGAGATATATGTTCACTTCCGGTGTATAAATTGGTGAGAGAAATATAAATCAAGGTACGGTCCTGTATTTCAGTAAAGGATACTCCGTCAGGAGTGAACTTTTGGTTCTGAGCGGGACGTGTCCTTGATTGTATTTTTACTCATTTTTATATCAACGTGTATTCCGGAACCTGGATGCTACATAAATAATTGTTTGTGTAAACGGAGGACCTAAACAAGTTATGTTGTTGTGTCACAGGAGGTAGGACATAAACAAGTTATGTTGTTGTGTCACAAGAAGTACCAACTGATCACTGTTAAAAGTTCTGCGCAGAATATATGGGGCGACACTAGAAACGCATAATGAAAATGTAATAGACAGGGAAAATGACAATTGTTGGCCACAAGATGACAGTTTTGACATACGAGAAAATTCACTGACCGACATGCAGACAGATAAGGAAGAAGAGTGTACATTTGTGCAAAAGGAAATACATGCTTTAAATTCACACACCATAGTCTACTCTGTGAGGGTACCTAACAATAACAAAAAGTCAGAGCCTCTCAGAGAAGATTTCCTCCTCCACCAGGCTATGTCATATACACCCACTCCCTCAGACACTAATATTTTGCCCATGAGGGAACTCACTGAGGACAGTACCACATACAGATACGTACACAAGACATGGACACCTAGTACACTTATGACACTCAGAAATCAATTCCCACGACCAAAAGACGATATAGGGAGTTGTTGTGACCTAATGAAAAGTCTAATGACTGCATGCGACCCCGCTTGTGAACATATAAAAAATTTACTGACAGTCCTTATGACAAAAACAGAACAGGGGAAATTTACCAAAGCCTTTAATAACGATAGAGCTGAAGGGACTCCAGTATGGGCCTCAGTAAATTGGGAGCCCGCACAAAAAACAACGCTAAACAAGGCCATTTGGGCCGCACTCCAAAAGGCATTTGCCCCTGCGATTAATTGGGAAAAAATAAATTCAATCAAGCAGGAAAAGGGAGATACAGTAGAAGAATTTGCAAACAGGTTAATCCAGGCTGTAAAATCCTATGAAGGGATAAGGAATGTTGAGGTAGATGCTGGCCCTCTTCTAGTGGCAGCCTTTGTTAAGGGTTTACACACAGATATTGCCAAAGGTTTAACCAGGGTATTTAAAAAATGGGAAAGTCTACCCATAAGTGAAATGATAGCTAGCGCAAAGCATTTTGAAAGGAAGAAACAGGAATGTGAAAAGGCAGAGAAACAGAAATCGCATATGAAAGCTCAGACTGTATTTTTTCAGGAAAATAGACAGAGACAGTGTGGTTACCAAGAGAAGGACAAAGGAAGTGACAATAAAAGAAGGGATTGGAGGCAGATAGAATGCTTTAATTGCAGAAAAATAGGACACATAGCCAGAAGCTGCAGAACAGCCCCTAGGAGAAGTAACCAAACGTTCCACCAGTTATTTTCTTTTCTCAACAAATTGTTTTTGTTTTAACTAAAACAGGTCTTCCCCGCCACTATTAAGAAGCTCAGGTTTTCCCAAGTATACACACTGAGTAGGGAACACAGTGTCTTTTTTGTATGTATTAAAAATTGGGAAAAATGTTTCCTCCCCCCCCCCCAAATGTTATGTTACATTATAAAGTTAAAAAAAAAAAAAAGTTTGTTTGCAATAAATTACTATGGAAAGAAGCGTGAACCTACGAGCAGCCGTCCCGGTTTTCTTATATGTAAGAATGCGAACGCAAGGGCTCGTAGTGGAACCTTCCGACCTTCAGTAATCCCCGTGCCCGTGGTAGTTTAAATCTTTGCATTTCATGAGGCTTTGTGGCTACAATTATGCATGGCATGACCATCTAATCAAAGCTGCAGGGCCAGGACTGCAAGCATCAGCCTTTCCCCCCCCATATTTCCCCACAGCAATAAGTGGTTATAAGTCATTTCCTAATACAGACTCTAGTCTCAGTGCCGTCAGTTATACTGTTGTGCCTTCGACAAAAGAGCTGTAAAAAGGATCTGAATACCCTTATAAGTTTTACCTGAATGAATCCCTGTGTGTAAGAATTGAATCATGCTAAACACCAGAGTATCACATGTATGCAAATCACCATCCAAGAACTTGTAAGTGTTTACAAAAATAAGAATATCATTAATTGCATACATTAAAAGTTCTAAATGTCCGTGATAAATGAGAAAGAAAGACAAAAAGAATGGGTATATGTGGAAAGATCAATTAATCTTTACCATTTTTTTTATAAAACAGCCCGGTTACTGGTATAGTTTAAAAGTTTATTCGTTCTGGTCAGACGGATACATTTTTAAAAACCAGGAGATATTCTTTTTTCCTTCTGCATCAAAGGTCCATGAAAGAGAGAGAATTAGAAAAGCAGCCCAAACCCATCCCCTCCTCCAGCTTCAAAAAGTGCATTCCAGACCGGAAAGGTTAATAAGTAATTCAGAACCTTCAAATTTAGGTTTAAAAAACAACTCAGTAATAATATGGGTAAAGAAAATTATTTTTTAGACTAAGTTTACGGGATCAAACTGTTCTGTGTTACAATTTTTTCATTATTATTTTTGTAAACTTGCTTTTGCTCTGTATCAGAGACATGTGAAATTATGTTTGTGTATGGTGCTTTCTATTTTCTGTATAACCGGTAAAAACATTTCAATTCTATTTGTTTTAATTATGTCTTAAGATGTTGGTAAACGGTTACAATCACATGATAGGTCATGGGACAATGACCCATTGTTTTATTTCTAATGTACAGTAGCATGAAAAATTTATTTTGTATAGGGCTGTATGATAAGCTCCATTTTTACCTCTAAGCTACCTCTGTCTGTATAAGCAGTCAGCATATGCTAGAATCCAGCAATTTTTAACTACTCCAATTCAAGGGCATTTGTCAGAAAGCCCAGAAAAATTAGCTGCCTATATGCCAATAGTAAGCAGCTGAAGTTTGAAATTGTTTTATTAAATAATACAATTATATTCTATAGGTATTTCTGTATTTTAATAGTGCTGAAAGTATACTCAGTACTTCACAAAACGTACAATATAAAGAAGTTAGCATACAGTCATATATGAAATATTTTTTTCCTATAAAGTCAACTGAAAATGTAATGTAGTGCATAACTTTTAACCATTTTCTCTCCTTTTCTCTCCAAAAGGTGACTCAATTTGAGCCCTTACCTATAACCTCCAATTTTAGAGAATGCAACCCTAGACATTCCAGATTTTATTACTTCATGGCATATTTAAATCTCAAGCTGCTAATGTTTTAAACGCCATTATCCTTTTATGTCGTATATTGTTCACATGGCATAGGATTTGCATATGAACAAAAGAGGGGATAATTTATATTATTTACCGTAATACACCTGTCTATATGCGGATGCTAAGAAAAGTAATAAAAAACAAAAAGTCTTTGCTAATATCGTGATGATACTAAATTATAGTGGCTAAAAGCGCTCCCCTTGTGCTTTTTATTAATGACATTTTTTAAGTCTCTCTAATCTCAGGTGCAGGTTAGACAGGGTACCAAAGAAAACAGCATCAGCTAATAGAAGGTGATTAATGATCAAGCATTTTCTACGCAAACACACTCTTAAACCTCGGTGGAGAGGCCCATTTTAAATTCTTCTCACCACCAATACCGCTGTGAAATTGGCCAAGCTAACTTCCTGGATCCACGTCACACACGTGAAGCTCGTCTCATCCACAGCCGCACCAAGTCAGTGTTTTGATAGGCAAAATAATCCTTGACCACTGACCAACGAGGAAAAGAAAAAAATCAAGGTGACCCCAAAAGTTACACACGAAAAGACGTTCAGGGCATTCATCTATATCTGCCAACATGATGTTCCAATCAGAGCGCCCAAACTGCGAACTGTTACTATTTGCTTTTCTTTCCTCAGGAATATGCCTGCCTGTGTTTTTTATAACCGAATACGTTTATCAAGGTAGTCCACAGATTGTATGTAATATAACTACCTGTAATATTGTGACAAACCCACACACCAAAAATAATGTCAATAATATCACAAATTCCACCACTAACCAAGGCAGGAAGAGAAGGGAATTACATCTAACACCCTGGGAAAAAGACAATACATTCATTGATACTTGCAGATCAATATATAATAAATCTGGGGTAAATGGGTCATGTTGGATATGTGGGTACATTCCCCATTCTCAGAAAGCCTCTTGGATAGGCATATCCTACACTAAAGAAGAATTGTTACACAATGAATCTACTGGGATACCAGTATTAACTAATGGAAATTTTTCCAAAGAAATGCGCAGAATTCCATTGTTAAATACAACACCAGTGGGAGGGTTTAAATCAGAAGTCAGGGAACCAATTTATCGGATCAGTTGCCCCTCCCACACAAGAAACTTGTTTTACCATGAATATGACTGGGATTTGACCTCAGTGATCTTGCTATCCTGTAAGTCACAGATTCCCTCCGGGTCTTTCACTCATCCACAACTAATCTGTATATATGCCAGGTGCAAGGGGGGGGGGGGGGGGTGAACGGAAGGCAGAACCAGTTTGAGATAAGAGCTATACCCATATAAAACTCCAATTTGGGTGAACGTGTTTGCAAAATAATTGGGGTTTAGGAACAGTAAAGATAAAAATCTTGCTTCTCCTGCTCCTCCTTATTTTCCAATAACAGCACTAAACTTAGGAATGTGATAATTGTGTTGTCAGGAAATACTCCCCCCAAGGTGTGAGCCAAAGTGTAGTATAAAGGTAATAGTAAAAAACCTGTATTTTCTTGTATTGATCAGGTATCCGTATCAATAAAAGGTCAACCCCTCCTGGAGGGACGTATTATTATAATTTTCTGTAAGCCAGCCCATCTAGGGGCATGTATTATACCTCAGGAGGGTATAAAGATGATGTGTTTGTCACTGTATGGCAGAGAAAGCTCTGCATTGATCTTCTTCTCCTTGTATACTCGTAATGATATAAACTCTTACTTGATTCAACTCTGAAAAATAATGAACCCGTAACCATTGTAATTTTTCTCGCATTCACAGTTTGGGGGCCTCGTCTCGGATATTCAGAACTCCCGGAACCAGAACATCTCAGCAGGACTGGACTTCTCAATCACTCAAACCTGAGCTCACATGACAGGTAAGGGCTTGTCCTTTTTAACAAAAAAAAGCCTGTAGTTTTAACTGTTTGACTGGTTAGAGTGAGGACTGTCTTTACTGGATGTTCCTCTGGGGTAACAAATATCTTTTTCAGTAATCAAGTAAGTTTTTATATCTATATATCGATATATACTAGTTGCTGTCACCATATAAAGGTTTAAGGAGATATATGTTCACTTCCGGTGTATAAATTGGTGAGAGAAATATAAATCAAGGTACGGTCCTGTATTTCAGTAAAGGATACTCCGTCAGGAGTGAACTTTTGGTTCTGAGCGGGACGTGTCCTTGATTGTATTTTTACTCATTTTTATATCAACGTGTATTCCGGAACCTGGATGCTACATAAATAATTGTTTGTGTAAACGGAGGACCTAAACAAGTTATGTTGTTGTGTCACAGGAGGTAGGACATAAACAAGTTATGTTGTTGTGTCACAAGAAGTACCAACTGATCACTGTTAAAAGTTCTGCGCAGAATATATGGGGCGACACTAGAAACGCATAATGAAAATGTAATAGACAGGGAAAATGACAATTGTTGGCCACAAGATGACAGTTTTGACATACGAGAAAATTCACTGACCGACATGCAGACAGATAAGGAAGAAGAGTGTACATTTGTGCAAAAGGAAATACATGCTTTAAATTCACACACCATAGTCTACTCTGTGAGGGTACCTAACAATAACAAAAAGTCAGAGCCTCTCAGAGAAGATTTCCTCCTCCACCAGGCTATGTCATATACACCCACTCCCTCAGACACTAATATTTTGCCCATGAGGGAACTCACTGAGGACAGTACCACATACAGATACGTACACAAGACATGGACACCTAGTACACTTATGACACTCAGAAATCAATTCCCACGACCAAAAGACGATATAGGGAGTTGTTGTGACCTAATGAAAAGTCTAATGACTGCATGCGACCCCGCTTGTGAACATATAAAAAATTTACTGACAGTTCTTATGACAAAAACAGAACAGGGGAAATTTACCAAAGCCTTTAATAACGATAGAGCTGAAGGGACTCCAGTATGGGCCTCAGTAAATTGGGAGCCCGCACAAAAAACAACGCTAAACAAGGCCATTTTGGCCGCACTCCAAAAGGCATTTGCCCCTGCGATTAATTGGGAAAAAATAAATTCAATCAAGCAGGAAAAGGGAGATACAGTAGAAGAATTTGCAAACAGGTTAATCCAGGCTGTAAAATCCTATGAAGGTGTAACGGGTATTCCACCCCACCCAATCTCATATGTAGTGTGGGTGAGTAGAACATGTATTGTTACCGGTGTGGTGCGTATACCTGCAGGCTCACAGGCAGTCTGAGCCTCCGCTAATGAGAGCCTGGGGTGAATCCTCTGGAACGGATCTTCGTTCAGCGCCTCCACCTATGTAGGATTCTATGGACGTGTAGAATGACCCTAACATAGGAACCCACTCAGAAACCACATACACAGTATTATGGATAACAGGTTTACTGAATGAACAATGACAACACCTTACTTCAAAACACTATATCGATAACAGTGCATCAATACAACTGTGTACCATCCCCCACCCACATGTCCATCATCACATTCCCCTCAGTCTCTTGAGTGTCCATAGCAATAAAGACCAGTGTGAGTGTGAGGGATAGCGCTTCCCTGTGTTGGGGCCCGGTGGTGCACTTAATATATATAATACCTCCCTGACCAGTCCTGGTCAGGAAAATCCTTGGAGCTCTGCAACACCGCACAGTGATCCCACGGCGTGCTGCACTGCTCTCTGCAGGAGTGGGTGCACCTCTGCATCCACAGGAAAGGAATCTCCAGCCGGAGTGCTTCTTTAACACAGTCTCTGAACACGCGATCAGACAGCAACCCTCTTGCTGCCCTAACTATGGTGAAGGATTCCCTGTCCTAAGGCCAACCCTATACCATACAGCTTCCTCTGGTGTCATAGGGGACTAACTGGGCCCTGGGGTGTACCTCTACCCTAGTCCCTAATCCTCCCTATAACTAGCTACCTGCACTACGCACAGCCACTTACTTGGTCCGTGTAGCAACCGTGCTGCACAAACACAGTGCCTGCCTGTCAGACCTCACAGCACTAATAGCTGTGACTCTGACAAGACAGCACTCACACTAAGGGCAGAGTCCCTAACTGGGGCCGTCCCTTATCAGTTACCCACTAACCTGGTGGGGAGTTGGGGCCTACCTGGAGGGTGAGGGTACCTATCTGGATGCAGGAGTTGCACTCACTCCTTGCATCCTTCCTTCCCCTTCTGCTCCGCTGCTCCAACTGACGTGACTCATGCAAAGCCCGGGAAAATGTATCTCTTTCCTCCAGGGCAGTCCTGCAGCCCTATTGGCTCCTATCAAGCACCTGGTGCCTGCCTCGCTATGCCTCATGGGAATTGTAGTCCCGAGGCCCCTACAATAACATTGAGGCCGCGTGCGTGCCTTCCCTCTGCCTACAAAAACCTGTAATGGCCGCCGCAACCTCTCACTAACTTCCCTTACTCTCGCGCGACTCTCCTGCGCCTTCCCTGCCCTCACGCAACTGTTCCCTGGCTCTAGGGTTCTCCCTGCGCATGCGCGACTCTGCCCTGTCTCTCGCAGCCTCCCTGCGCATGCGCGAGCTAACTGGGCCGCCGGGGACTCACTGCGCATGCGCGAGTTGAAGCGCAATGGCGGCGCCCTATCCGCCCGGCTCCGGGAGCGCCGGGAGCCCTGAGATGCGCGTGCGGCCTTGGCAACCGGCCGCACGCGTCCCCGGCAACCCCCGAGCCGGGACCTGACCGCCCTCTCCCCTGCCACTGCCGAACGGAGCCGCCATTGGACGCGGCGGCCCCCGCGATCGGCAGTCAGGTGAGGGGGGTGCGGTAGCGCTGGGGAGACCTGGCTATACTCTCCCCCTGGTGGAAAATCCAACGTCCTCGCTTGGAGAACGCCATACCCTGACATAAGGTTACACAATAAAATACGGCATGTCATATTTGTTACAATTATCAGGTCGACTTTACACCTCAGATTACATAGTACATCACACTCAATAATACCCGAGACTGGCTGAGACCATTTGTGGGGTGCCCCTACCAGATCAGATGGGGGTACCTCACTTTTGCGTCCGTGAGCCTCCCCCAGAAAAATTTCTTGGAGAGCACACTCTAAGGCGACAGTTTCTGGCTCTTCGCTACTTCCTCCCCCTGGTGGAAGGAGTAGCCCAGTGTCTCTGAAGCAGACCTTTACCCGGTCATCCGCGGCAGGGATGCGGTAGACCAGGAGGCCAGGACCTTTCCCGCGGTCCACCACCTGGCGAATGGCACGCTCCTTTTTGGGCGTAAAGGAGGCCAGTCTCCCTGGATCGTCCTTTACACAGTCCTTGTCCCTACGGACTTGTGAGGCTTCCACTGAGAAGCGAGCACTGGGAAATGTCTCGGTTTCACCTGGCAGGGGGGAAAAAGTAGACACCTTACCCCTGCGGTGAATCACGGTGGCCAACAGGTCCTCGGGGACGCTGTCAGTTCCCACCTTGGTGGTATCGGGACCTGCCCCTGGCACTTCTGGGGCCGTCCACTTACGCGCTGAAAACTCGGGAGCGTTGGATCCCAGTCCTGGGACCACTTGTGTCGGAGCACACGGGCTCACACTCCGCTCAGGAACCATAGCTTTGGCCTTCTTCACGGCCACCTCCATCGGAGTCTGTGAGGAACAAGGGGGTTCCTTACCACTTGGCTGGCTGACGATGGGCTTCCCTTCTTCCGGAAGGATCGGCGGTAGACACTGGTCCACTCTCTCCTCTGGACAGCTACCTTCTAGTGAGGACACCTCCGCCAGGACGCGATGCAGAGGGGAACCCTTCACCCGGGCGACCAGACTTAAGGAGCCATCGTGCTCCGCGGTCACCTGGAGGCTCACCCCCGACACCCCTGGGGCAGTCGACTCACCCTTGTCGGCGTTAGGTACTGGTCCCCATTCTAGGACCGAGGGTACCTCTGTAGTAGGTCGGACTGACCATTGTAGGGCACACGGGCCCACAGCAGGGTCCGCAACATCGGAAGACACCTCTTCCAGGGTACACGGACCCACAGCAGACTCTATATCCTCTGCATTACCGCTGGGGTGGTTCGCCGGTAGGCGCATCGCCACCGATGGGACTTCCACCTTTTCCCCGGAAGATCTCATGACAGTATCCTCCGCAAGGTAGTCACCAGATTCTCCTGAAATGCAGCCTGTGGTTGTGGGTACAAAGCTGGCGTGCTCCGGTACCTCCACTGCAGCCGCACTCTTCTCTGCCAAGGGTTCACTTAGCTCCTTAGCTGGCTCTGTAGGCTGGGGTACAATAGGCATCAAGAAAATTGCACCGCAACAATCACATTGAGGTTCCCACGCCAGAGCTCCCCTAGAACAGTCACAGGTGGGGCTAAAGCACTGTGTACACGGCTCCCCATCTACCTCGGTGATCCTGAAGTCTAGTGGCACTTGGGACATGTCGGCTCCCTCGTCATAGGCTTCCTGCAAGCAGGGGCACAGTAGCATAAGGAGATCTATTCCTGGCGCTCGCCAGGGCACATACACATTAGGGTGTATCCCCTGACAGTCTATCTCATCCTCATGCATCATCTCATCCTCAAAGATCAGAGTGTCTATCACAGCGTCCACGTATGGTTGAAGATAACCGTGCTTGCTCCCCCTGGTGGAATCTAAAGGAAGGGCACTTTTTACTGGGGAGTGGTTTTCGCTCTGCACTGAGTCACTCTCATCACAGGGGAGGGGCTCTGATTTTCGCGCCAAACCCGGACAGAATGTTGCGACATCTTTCTGTGCAGGCTTGCAGTCAGCAGCACGTGCGCTCTCCTGATTTGGCGGGAGACGCCATTTTGCTGGGTCGGCATAGACTAGGGGGTACCCTTCTGAGGGGCCCCCGGGCATGAACAGTGCGGACGGTGCCTCTGCCAGGCATATATCCTCAGTGTGAGTTACAACAAAAAGTATGGTTTTCCATGTGGACGTGGGATCTTGTTCCTCCTCTAAGACACATGCCCACGGCCACCCAGGAATTTTACACATATACTCCCGGACCTTCATTGCGGGTATACTAGCGGGTATGCCTCCTACCGCCACTACCTGGCCAGGCTCCATATACTGCCTCAACGCCCAGGCAAGGACCTCGTCTCCGGACTTCGCAAACATGGCGACAAAAATAGGGACGGGACAATTTAGAAAAATACACAGGGCACCCCAGGTGGTCTCTCAGCAGCGCCTCCAAATGTAACGGGTATTCCACCCCACCCAATCTCATATGTAGTGTGGGTGAGTAGAACATGTATTGTTACCGGTGTGGTGCGTATACCTGCAGGCTCACAGGCAGTCTGAGCCTCCGCTAATGAGAGCCTGGGGTGAATCCTCTGGAACGGATCTTCGTTCAGCGCCTCCACCTATGTAGGATTCTATGGACGTGTAGAATGACCCTAACATAGGAACCCACTCAGAAACCACATACACAGTATTATGGATAACAGGTTTACTGAATGAACAATGACAACACCTTACTTCAAAACACTATATCGATAACAGTGCATCAATACAACTGTGTACCATCCCCCACCCACATGTCCATCATCACATTCCCCTCAGTCTCTTGAGTGTCCATAGCAATAAAGACCAGTGTGAGTGTGAGGGATAGCGCTTCCCTGTGTTGGGGCCCGGTGGTGCACTTAATATATATAATACCTCCCTGACCAGTCCTGGTCAGGAAAATCCTTGGAGCTCTGCAACACCGCACAGTGATCCCACGGCGTGCTGCACTGCTCTCTGCAGGAGTGGGTGCACCTCTGCATCCACAGGAAAGGAATCTCCAGCCGGAGTGCTTCTTTAACACAGTCTCTGAACACGCGATCAGACAGCAACCCTCTTGCTGCTCTAACTATGGTGAAGGATTCCCTGTCCTAAGGCCAACCCTATACCATACAGCTTCCTCTGGTGTCATAGGGGACTAACTGGGCCCTGGGGTGTACCTCTACCCTAGTCCCTAATCCTCCCTATAACTAGCTACCTGCACTACGCACAGCCACTTACTTGGTCCGTGTAGCAACCGTGCTGCACAAACACAGTGCCTGCCTGTCAGACCTCACAGCACTAATAGCTGTGACTCTGACAAGACAGCACTCACACTAAGGGCAGAGTCCCTAACTGGGGCCGTCCCTTATCAGTTACCCACTAACCTGGTGGGGAGTTGGGGCCTACCTGGAGGGTGAGGGTACCTATCTGGATGCAGGAGTTGCACTCACTCCCTGCATCCTTCCTTCCCCTTCTGCTCCGCTGCTCCAACTGACGTGACTCATGCAAAGCCCGGGAAAAGGTATCTCTTTCCTCCAGGGCAGTCCTGCAGCCCTATTGGCTCCTATCAAGCACCTGGTGCCTGCCTCGCTATGCCTCATGGGAATTGTAGTCCCGAGGCCCCTACAATAACATTGAGGCCGCGTGCGTGCCTTCCCTCTGCCTACAAAAACCTGTAATGGCCGCCGCAACCTCTCACTAACTTCCCTTACTCTCGCGCGACTCTCCTGCGCCTTCCCTGCCCTCACGCAACTGTTCCCTGGCTCTAGGGTTCTCCCTGCGCATGCGCGACTCTGCCCTGTCTCTCGCAGCCTCCCTGCGCATGCGCGAGCTAACTGGGCCGCCGGGGACTCACTGCGCATGCGCGAGTTGAAGCGCAATGGCGGCGCCCTATCCGCCCGGCTCCGGGAGCGCCGGGAGCCCTGAGATGCGCGTGCGGCCTTGGCAACCGGCCGCACGCGTCCCCGGCAACCCCCGAGCCGGGACCTGACCGCCCTCTCCCCTGCCACTGCCGAACGGAGCCGCCATTGGACGCGGCGGCCCCCGCGATCGGCAGTCAGGTGAGGGGGGTGCGGTAGCGCTGGGGAGACCTGGCTACAAAGGGATAAGGAATGTTGAGGTAGATGCTGGCCATCTTCTAGTGGCAGCCTTTGTTAAGGGTTTACACACAGATATTGCCAAAGGTTTAACCAGGGTATTTAAAAAATGGGAAAGTCTACCCATAAGTGAAATGATAGCTAGCGCAAAGCATTTTGAAAGGAAGAAACAGGAATGTGAAAAGGCAGAGAAACAGAAATCGCATATGAAAGCTCAGACTGTATTTTTTCAGGAAAATAGACAGAGACAGTGTGGTTACCAAGAGAAGGACAAAGGAAGTGACAATAAAAGAAGGGATTGGAGGCAGATAGAATGCTTTAATTGCAGAAAAATAGGACACATAGCCAGAAGCTGCAGAACAGCCCCTAGGAGAAATAACCAAACGTTCCACCAGTTATTTTCTTTTCTCAACAAATTGTTTTTGTTTTAACTAAAACAGGTCTTCCCCGCCACTATTAAGAAGCTCAGGTTTTCCCAAGTATACACACTGAGTAGGGAACACAGTGTCTTTTTTGTATGTATTCAAAATTGGGAAAAATGTTTCCCCCCCCCCCCCAAATGTTATGTTACATTATAAAGTTAAAAAAAAAAAAAAGTTTGTTTGCAATAAATTACTATGGAAAGAAGCGTGAACCTATGAGCAGCCGTCCTGGTTTTCTTATATGTAAGAATGCGAACGCAAGGGCTCGTAGTGGAACCTTCCGACCTTCAGTAATCCCCGTGTGTCCGTGGTAGTATAAATCTTTGCATTTCATGAGGCTTTGTGGCTACGATTATGCATGGCATGACCATCTAATCAAAGCTGCAGGGCCAGGACTGCAAGCATCAGCCTTTCCCCCCCATATTTCCCCACAGCAATAAGTGGTTATAAGTCATTTCCTAATACAGACTCTAGTCTCAGTGCCGTCAGTTATACTGTTGTGCCTTCGACAAAAGAGCTGTAAAAAGGATCTGAATACCCTTATAAGTTTAACTGAATGAATCCCTGTGTGTAAGAATTGAATCATGCTAAACACCAGAGTATCACATGTATGCAAATCACCATCCAAGAACTTGTAAGTGTTTACAAAAATAAGAATATCATTAATTGCATACATTAAAAGTTCTAAATGTCCATGATAAATGAGAAAGAAGGACAAAAAGAATGGGTATATGTGGAAAGATCAATTAATCTTTACCATTTTTTTTATAAAACAGCCCGGTTACTGGTATAGTTTAAAAGTTTATTCGTTCTGGTCAGACGGATACATTTTTAAAAACCAGGAGATATTCTTTTTTCCTTCTGCATCAAAGGTCCATGAAAGAGAGAGAATTAGAAAAGCAGCCCAAACCCCTCCCCTCCTCCAGCTTCAAAAAGTGCATTCCAGACCGGAAAGGTTAATAAGTAATTCAGAACCTTCAAATTTAGGTTTAAAAAACAACTCAGTAATAATATGGGTAAAGAAAATTATTTTTTAGACTAAGTTTACGGGATCAAACTGTTCTGTGTTACAATTTTTTCATTATTATTTTTGTAAACTTGCTTTTGCTCTGTATCAGAGACATGTGAAATTATGTTTGTGTATGGTGCTTTCTATTTTCTGTATAACCGGTAAAAACATTTCAATTCTATTTGTTTTAATTATGTCTTAAGATGTTGGTAAACGGTTACAATCACATGATAGGTCATGGGACAATGACCCATTGTTTTATTTCTAATGTACAGTAGCATGAAAAATTAATTTTGTATAGGGCTGTATGATAAGCTCCATTTTTTACCTCTAAGCTACCTCTGTCTGTATAAGCAGTCAGCATATGCTAGAATCCAGCAATTTTTAACTACTCCAATTCAAGGGCATTTGTCAGAAAGCCCAGAAAAATTAGCTGCCTATATGCCAATAGTAAGCAGCTGAAGTTTGAAATTGTTTTATTAAATAATACAATTATATTCTATAGGTATTTCTGTATTTTAATAGTGCTGAAAGTATACTCAGTACTTCACAAAACGTACAATATAAAGAAGTTAGCATACAGTCATATATGAAATATTTTTTTCCTATAAAGTCAACTGAAAATGTAATGTAGTGCATAACTTTTAACCATTTTCTCTCCTTTTTTCTCCAAAAGGTGACTCAATTTGAGCCCTTACCTATAACCTCCCATTTTAGAGAATGCAACCCTAGACAATCCAGATTTTATTACTTCATGGCATATATAAATCTCAAGCTGCTAATGTTTTAAACGCCATTATCCTTTTATGTCGTATATTGTTCACATGGCATAGGATTTGCATATGAACAAAAGAGGGGATAATTTATATTATTTACCGTAATACACCTGTCTATATGCGGATGCTAAGACAAGTAATAAAAAACAAAAAGTCTTTGCTAATATCGTGATGATACTAAATTATAGTGGCTAAAAGCGCTCCCCTTGTGCTTTTTATTAATGACATTTTTTAAGTCTCTCTAATCTCAGGTGCAGGTTAGACAGTCTACCAAAGAAAACAGCATCAGCTAATAGAAGGTGATTAATGGTCAAGCATTTTCTACGCAAACACACTCTTAAGCCTCGGTGGAGAGGCCCATTTTAAATTCTTCTCACCACCAATACCGCTGTGAAATTGGCCAAGCTAACTTCCTGGATCCACGTCACACACGTGAAGCTCGTCCCATCCACAGCCGCACCAAGTCAGTGTTTTGATAGGCAAAATAATCCTTGACCACTGACCAACGAGGAAAAGAAAAAAATCAAGGTGACCCCAAAAGTTACACACAAAAAGACGTTCAGGGCATTCATCTATATCTGCCAACATGATGTTCCAATCAGAGCGCCCAGACTGCGAACTGTTACTATTTGCTTTTCTTTCCTCAGGAATATGCCTGCCTGTGTTTTTTATAACCGAATACGTTTATCAAGGTAGTCCACAGATTGTATGTAATATAACTACCTGTAATATTGTGACAAACCCACACACCAAAAATAATGTCAATAATATCACAAATTCCACCACTAACCAAGGCAGGAAGAGAAGGGAATTATATCTAACACCCTGGGGAAAAGACAATACATTCATTGATACTTGCAGATCAATATATAATAAATCTGGGGTAAATGGGTCATGTTGGATATGTGGGTACATTCCCCAGTCTCAGAAAGCCCCTTGGATAGGCATACCCTACACTGAAGAAGAATTGTTACACAATGAATCTACTGGGATACCAGTATTAACTAATGGAAATTTTTCCAAAGAAATGCGCAGAATTCCATTGTTAAATACAACACCAGTGGGAGGGTTTAAATCAGAAGTCAGGGAACCAATTTATCGGATCAGTTGCCCCTCCCACACAAGAAACTTGTTTTACCATGAATATGACTGGGAGAAGCGCTAAAGGTAAAAGTGAATGTTTACTGGGTGCAACTCAATGGCAACACACGCAAGCAAGTTTTAATACAATGAATTCTGTGTTTGCAAATATCAAATGTACCAACTCTACTTTGCCCCGCGGAGTCTATTGGCTCTGTGGTAGGTGGGCATACAGAGTGTTGCCATGCGGGTGGAAAGGATCATGCTACTTAGGCAAAGTAGTTCCCGCATTTACTGTCACTAAACAATTACCTACAGGACGAGTAAGGAATAGAAGGGACACAAGACCTAACCCACAGGGGTTAAAAGCAAGTCTTTGGAAAGAGGGATTTGGGGCTAGTTTGTTCCCTAATGTAGGAGTAGGTTTGTTGTATGATAGGTTTAATGCACTTACAGATGTACTAGATGATGTACTTAATCATACCACCTCAGCTATTAAATCACTTAACCAAGAACAGGTTCAGATAAGATTAATGGCCCTACAAAATAGAATGGCACTAGACTACATCTTAGCATCAAAGGTGGGCGTATGTGCCCTCATTAAAGAGAAATGTTGTGTCTTCATTCAAGATCAGAGTGGTAAAATTGAGTATGAGCTAGAGGAAATCACAGAGATACAGGACAGGTTGAGGAAGGGAGGAGATGCAGAGTGGGATCTTTTTGGGCTTGGCAGTTTGCTGGGTTCACTGGGATCAAAACCGGTGAGTGCTTTGTTGTGTGTGCTGGTTGTATTTGTAATCATCTACTGTATGTGTGTGTCACCTGTTGCAAGAGCCTGATCCATAAGTGTGTTTACCCCTCTACTGATTTGATGGCCCTCTTTTCAGGAGAAAAATATGCCAACACTTACAGCAGTCCTTTGAAGAAAGAACTAACTCTGGCGAACTAACTCTGGAAGATATTCTGGCCGCAGAGCCAGTGGACATTGCTAAGGGAGGCAACGGTCAGGCCCACTCCCTATTCTACCAGGACTATGAGACCACCAAGAATTATTAAATGCTGGAGCAAGCCGAATGGCAACCATATGCAATACTGGACTGTTATCCTTAAAAAAAAATTTGTTTAAGGATAAAAAGGAAGGACTGTGAAAGTGTGATATAAAGCACACGTAGGGGGGTGTACAAGGATCCATGCAACCATTTTGTTTCTCTGTTTGTCCTTCATCATGTTTTTATGTAGTATGATAGAAGTTTGATTGAGATTTGACCTCAGTGATCTTGCTATCCTGTAAGTCACAGATTCCCTCAGGGTCTTTCACTCTTCCACAACTAATCTGTATATATGCCAGGTGCAAGGGAGGGGGGTGAACGGAATGCAGAACCAGTTTGAGATAAGAGCTATACCCATATAAAACTCCAATTTGGGTAAACGTGTTTGCAAAATAATTGGGGTTTAGGAACAGTAAAGATAAAAATCTTGCTTCTCCTGCTCCTCCTTATTTTCCAATAACAGCACTAAACTTAGGAATGTGATAATTGTGTTGTCAGGAAATACTCCCCCCAAGGTGTGAGCCAAAGTGTAGTATAAAGGTAATAGTAAGTAGTAACCTGTATTTTCTTGTATTGATCAGGTATCCGTATCAATAAAAGGTCAACCCCTCCTGGAGGGGCGTATTATTATAATTTTCTGTAAGCCAGCCCATCTAGGGGCATGTATTATACCTCAGGAGGGTATAAAGATGATGTGTTTGTCACTGTATGGCAGAGAAAGCTCTGCATTGAGCTTCTTTTCCTTGTATACTCGTAATGATATAAACTCTTACTTGATTCAACTCTGAAAAATAATGAACCCGTAACCATTGTAATTTTTCTCGCATTCACAGTACCTTTAGATATGGCAAGATATCATCATGTGGCATCTTCTACACAGCGACTGATTCACAGCTTCATTAGATCCACTTGATATGACTACATAAGGTCTTACGATCTCTGAGGCATGTTGGAGCAAGTGGATTCAGGCCACACATATCTTTGTCTGGGACTATTTGAATATCTGGGAGGCTGCTTCAGATTTCAAAGGTGACCATGTGAATTAATAGATGTGTTTATGATGAACATGATTTCACATCCACATATCGGATGTGCCAAGTTACATATGTAGCTAGGTTCACCCGGTTCCCCTTTCCATTCCCCTTACCTCCGCTGTAGTGCGGAAGGCTGCGGGCTGTTGCGGCGGGCGACTGTGTCGCAGAGGCTCCCGGCAAAGGGCACCGCCATCTTGGGGAAAGTTGCGCATGGCAAGAAGTTGCGCATGCGCAGTGTAAGCGCGCGAACCGGCAGCCCCTAGGAAAGGCTCTATATGGGACTACATGTCCCATGAGCCTCAGGGTCACATGGCGCATTCTTGCCAATAGGGCTCTGGGACTCCCCTGCTTGCAATAAGATACATTTTGCGCGCTGTGACCACCACGCCAGTCGGAGCTGGGACGCCATCAGGGTGTGTGTGCAGGGGTCTGTGGCACCTGCACTAAGCCAGAGACACCCATTAGGCCCCAGCTAGGCCCCGACTCCCCAGCTTGTGGTTGCTGCAGGGACAGGCCCATAGATAGGGACACTGATCCTGTAGTACCAGAGTGAGGGACCCAGCCAGGACGTGACTGCATCCTGGCCTTAGGTGATCTGGGACCAGACAACTACAACAAAAAGACCTTGCATATGGTGGTACACTCCACGCGAGACCCACCCAATGTAGAGACGGGGGCTTCGCGGAGGACATCTTGGATTCGTGGATCCCATCATCGTGAAATCAGCACGCCCGGGTGCAGGGAGCCCCGGCAAGTACCCAACGTATCACGTGCACCAACAAACACTATAGTGGGCGGCGCTGTACCACATTGGGAGGGGCATTGACTTTGTGGACACCGGGTTGGTTGGGGGCCCAAGGGCCCCTAGGTGCTGTGGGAAGGTACGGCCATGCGTGCCCTGGTGGGTAGGCTGTATATCATATTCCTCTGCACATAGTAAAACTGTTCCGTTATACCACGTGTGTATTTCTTATGTGTCCTGTAACGGGGCCATTCTACACAATAGAATCCAGTACAGGTAGAGGCGCTACCGAGCATCACTCAGGTGCACTCCAGGTTCCCAGCAGTGGAGGCTCAGATCTCCTGGGCATCAGCAGGTATTGCACCGCATTCACACATCTCCCAGGGGGTGGGGGAAAGTGCACTACACATACAAAAGCTCTCCCATGATGTATATTCTTGCACACTGAACACAAAACCACAATCAGATACACAGACCAATTTGCACAGCAATTCAATTATAGTGAATAGCATTTACTCCTTTTCAATTTATGGCTGTTGTTCATACTAATATTTATCATATAACCTCCTCAAAGCCTCATCAAGAAGGTTATTGGGAGAAGATGCGACTACAGAGGAACAACGACGCCATTGTAATAACGATAACGTTAATACAAATATAATGACCTAAAAACTTTAGTCCCACCCATCCCCTTATTATGAAATAAAATCAATAGTTCAACATACTAAATGTATTTGTTTACTTGAAGGACTTATATCCTAAGCCTAGTTGTGGAGAACCAGGATACTCTCCACCACTGTCTCCGTCATTAGTGAGGGGGAATAAAATGGTGGAACAATGTGCTGGCTGCAAGACTGGTGCAGTAGTACAACGTACCAAAGAGAGTTTGTTCCTTGATACGTCTGGTGCAGCTTTTGGCACCTCTATTGTCCACGATTCTGCACTACAGAGATTTTGATACATTACTCTGTTTCCTTATTCATGCCATACTGTCTGCGGGACATAGTATTTTGATATTGTATTGCAATGTAGCATTATGAGCAATAATAACACAAATATTCAGACAATGACAGGCGTGGTTGACACTTATTTACACAAAACTTATTCTAGTGCAACCGGTTTGACAATCAATAAATTAGATGCACTGTGTATAAGTTCAGGGACGGTTAATTTTCTTAGACAAGGAAGATATCTATAATGACCAAGTTTTAAGCGCATGGTTGCCTTTAAAATACGCCTCAGTTTCAAATAAATGCATACTCTCTAAAACTCTCTCTTTCTATATATACACACTGTATGTTTATATATACATTTTATGCATACAGATAGATGCACACCAATCTATCTGTGTTTAGTCTTCATACACATTTAAAGTAGGAGGGAATTCTAGTAAGTGCGTCTGCAGGGGGCCAAGCTTTATGTATCATGTGTCCAGGATTATCCACAGTGCTATTCATATGCTTCTTAAAGTAAATGTGTCTTAAGGTGGGTCTTAAAGGTAAATAGAGAGGGTGCTAGTCGGGTATTGAGGGGAAGGGCATTCCAGAGGTGCGGGGCAGTCAGTGAGAAAGGTTTAAGGCGGAAGAGGGCTTTAGATACAAAGGGGGTAGAAAGAAGACATCCTTGAGAAGACTGCAAGAGTCGGGATGGTGCATAGCGAGAAATTAGGGCTGAGATGTAAGGAGGGGCAGAGGAGTGTAAAGCTTTAAAAGTGAGGAGGAGAATTGAGTGTGAGATGCGTGATTTTATCGGAAGCCAGGAGAGGGATTTCAGGAGGGGAGAAGCGGAGACAGATTTAGGAAAGAGTAGAGTGATTCTGGCAGCAGCGTTTAGTATGGATTGTAGGGGAAACAGGTGAGAGGCAGGGAGGCCAGACAGCAGGAGGTTGCAGTAATCGAGACGGGAGAGAATGAGGGCCTGAGTCAGAGTTTTAGCAGACGCGTAACAGAGGAAAGGGCGTATCTTTGTGATATTGCGGAGGAAAAAGCGACAAGTTTTAGAAACGTTTTGAATGTGAGAGAGGAATCGAGTGTGACCCCTAGGCAGCGTGCTTGGGCTACTGGATGAATTATCGAATTTCCAACATTAATGTGGAAGAAGGTAGTAGGGCCAGGTTTGGGAGGAAGTATAAGGAGCTCTGTTTTTGCCATATTAAGTTTCAGTCGGCGGATGGCCATCCAGGATGATATTCCAGAGAGACATTCAGAAACTTTGGTCTGTATAGAAGGTGTAAGTTCAGGGGTTGAAATGTAAATTTGTGTGTCATCAGCATAGAGGTGATATTTAAACCCAAAAGATGTGATTAGGTCACCTAGAGAGAGTGTGTAAAGAGAGAAGGGGTCCCATTACAGAGCCCTGGGGTACCCCCACAGAGAGATCGATAGAGGAGGAGGTGTTAGCAAAAGAGACACTGAAAGTACAATGGGAGAGGTAAGAGGAGATCCAGGATAGAGCTTTGTTCCGAATACCAAGAGTATGGAGAATGTGGAGAAGAGGGTGGTCCACGGTGTCAAATGCTGCAGAGAGGTCGAATAATATGAGCAGAGTGTAATGACCTCTGTCTTTGGCAGCATGGAGGTCGTCAGTTATTTTAGTGAGGGCTGTTTCAGTAGAGTGAGCCGTGCGGAAGCCAGATTGTAGAGGGTCTAGAATAGAATAGGTGTTGAGAAAGTGTAGCAATCGAGAGAATACAAGACGTTCAAGGAGTTTGGAGGCAAAAGGCAGGAAGGAGACAGGTCGATAGTTAGAAGGACAAGTAGGGTCAAGCTTGCTGTTTTTGAGCAATGGTATCACGGTTGCATGTTTGAAGGAGGATGGAAAAGTACCAGAGTAGAGGGAAGAGTTAAAGATCTGTGTGAGCATAGGGATTATAGATGTAGCAAGAGGTTTTAGGAGATAGGAATGAATGGGATCAAGAGGGCAGGTGGTAGAGGGAGAAGAGAAGATCAGCAGTGACACATCCTCCTCCGAGATAGCAGAAAAAGTGTCCAGAAAGGCAGGAGGAGAGTTAGGAAGCGGTGTGGGATGGGAGGAGGCAATAGATGGGATGTTCTGATGTATGGATTCCACCTTTTCCTTAAAAAAGTCAGCAAAGTCCTGAGGTGAGATGGAGGAAGAGGAGGAAGCCGAGGGTGGTCTGAGTAGAGAGTCAGAGACAGAAAAGAGTCGACGTGGGTTAGACTTGTGTGTGTTGATTAGTGATGAAAAGTAGGTTTGTTTAGCCTGAGAGAGGGCAGTTGAAACAGGACAGCATAAATTTGTAGTGAAGGAAGTCCGCGAGTGTATGAGAGTTCCTCCAGAGGCGTTCAGAGGAGCGAGTGGAGGAATGCAGCATGCGTGTGTTGGAATTTAGCCAGGGTCTGGGGTTAGAAGGGCGAGGACGGCAGAGAGAAAGCGGGGCATGTAGGTCAAGAGAGAAGGATAAAGCAGAGTTGTAGTTCCTGACCAGGTTGTCAGGGTCTGAAATAGAACTGAGAGAGGAGTGGGAGGAGCGTAAAGTGGAATCAAAAGCTGGTAGGTTAATAGAGCACAGGTTTCTGCAAAAACGAGGGTGAGATGGAGATGGAGAGGGGAAGAAGCGTGATAGAGAAAATGAGATGAGGTGATGGTCAGAGAGAGGAAAAATGGAGAAAATCGGTGAGAGAAAAGTATTTAGTGAAAACCAGGTCTAGGTAGTGGCCATCTTTGTGGGTGCTAGGTTTAGTCCACTGTTGCAGGCCAAAAGAAGAGGTTAGAGAAAGCGGGAGGCCCAAGGAAGAGAGGGGTCATCAATGTGGCAGTTGAAGTCCCCAAGGAGAAGAACAGGGGAGTCTGAGGAGAGAAAGAAAGAGAGCCAGGATTCAAAGTGAGAGAGAAAAGCAGAGGGTGGATGAGTAGAGGTAGGTGGGCGATTGATGACCGCCACGTGGACTGGGAGAGGCGAGAAGATCTGGACTGTGTGGACCTCAAAAGGAGGGAAAAGCAAGAGAGGGGGAATAGAAAGGGTTCGGTAACGGCAGAAAGAGGAGAGCAGGAGCCCCACGCCTCCACCCCTGCCATCAGGGCGCGGAGTGTGGGAGAAGGAAAGGCCATCGTAGTAGAGGGCAGCTTCCAGAGCAGAGTCAGACTGAGTGAGCCAGGTCTCAGTTATAGCAAAGAGAAGCAGGGAGTGAGAGAGAAAGAAGACATGCACAGAGAGGAACTTGTTAGAGAGGGAGCGAGCATTCCAAAGGGCACAGGAGAAAGGGAGAGAGGAGGGAGGGTGGCAGGGGATGGGTTTGAGGTTGGAGGGGTTAACACCAGGAGTAGAAGTTGCATGTGGGAGGCGAGGACGAGAGCATGTAGAAATAAGGCAGAGACCAGGATTGGGAGAGATATACCCAGAAGCAAGGAGGA
The DNA here is from genome assembly GCF_040206685.1 of Ascaphus truei. Lineage (NCBI taxonomy): Eukaryota > Metazoa > Chordata > Amphibia > Anura > Ascaphidae > Ascaphus > Ascaphus truei. Next base: position 85,212,183 of record NC_134484.1, read on the forward strand.
GAAGCATGGAAAGAAAGAGAATGTGTGAGGATGATTTGTAGGGGTGTGTTTTAATGCAGGGTGTATAGCTGTGTGGTGACAGAGGGCGCAGATAAGAAAGGAGTTCATGTGAACTGAGAAGTGGGGATGAGAGGAGAGATGGAGATATATGAATAGAGTTAGAGACATAAGGAGACTAGTGGAAGCAAGTGCATAATTTGAAAATAAGTGAGGTTACAGCAAATATAAAAACTAAAGGCGGCATCACAGCAATAGTTAATTGTTGAGATGTGCAGTCCGGGATGATATCCTCCTTTCCAACGTAGATCACATGCAGGAATCAGAAGCAGTAGGTGGTGTCCACTTTTCCACTTCTTTTTCAACTTCCTTTTTAAAGTTCATAACTACTTTAAACATTTCTACTTAAGAGTATGGCTGCTGTGAGTTTACTTATATACTTTTACAAAGTCACCTGGCTGGCCCAACTAACTTAATTAGCACATGTGAGGGACATTAAAGCAAATGGTTTTTCTAAGATGGGTGCTGTCTTGCACAAGTGTGAAAGCTGAATTAAATTAAGACAGCAGGGGATGATTTGGAGACAGACAGACAATTTGAAATATGTTTTAACCTAAATAGAACTAAATAGACAGCAGGGGAGGATTTCAGGACAGACAATTTGAAATATGTTTTTACCTTTTTAGGGTGCTGGATCTGTGCATGCTGAGGGCTGATGTGGATGCCGTAACCTTCGCTTGAATTTACCCTACTTGGGTCTTCTGAATCCAGGTGACTTCTCTAGGACCTTACATAGGGCACCATCCAGCCCACTCCATTGAACGAGCTGTAAGATTCTTCCAACACTAGACTGTCCTTTTTCTAATATTTAATTTCATTTGGTGTTTTAGTTATATTAATGAAACCAAAATGTGATAACCTTGCCCAGCACGCTAAGGTAATCAGGCAAGTCCTAACGTATACTTTAATCATTTTTTTGCCATGTCCTCTAAGCTTAATTCCTCCTACTACCTTCTTTTAGTTTTCATGGAGGAAGACTCTGACTTGCAAACTTAAATCTTACATACCTAAGATGTTAGATTGTTATATAAATTAACACAAATCAATGCAACGAAACATACAAAACACTAATCAAGTATTATGAAAGTGTTTACAATGTAAGACAAGACAGGCAAGATTAGATTTTCATTATGAAAAAAAAAAAAACTAAATCTATAGGGGGACCCATAGGTCAACCTTAAATGTGTCAACAGTGTGAAAATGCAAAGACATGCATGGATCTATGATATATTTTGTTGTTCCAATTAAATCACAAATCAAAACACTTCCAGACATCTGACAAAGGACATTTAAAACGGTAAAGCCAATGAATATAATATTGCATTAAATTCAACGTATTCATAATTAAGGTCAGTGGCATTGCCATGGCCTAGTTTTTTTCTTTCTAATAAAAGGTTTTTCTTTTTTAATACACACATTATTAATCTCAATATTTGGGGCATCAAATAGATAGAATATGGTTGAAGAGCCATATAGCCATTTCTAATGTATTATTCGAAATAATATAGATTGATTTGACAATTGCAGGAACCCCTGAGGAAGAGAGCAGCCCGCTCTCGAAACGCGTAGGGTTAATCTTGCAGGGACTTGAATCCGCACACCACGAGTTGCCCCCGAGTGCCGTGACGAATCAGCTGTCTGTCAGCTCAACCCCAAACCAACTCGAATCTGCCGCAGCAAACCAACAGCTACGAGGAAGGTACGCCAGGAGGAGGGAGGCCCACGCGGCTCAGCGTGTATAGCCGACATCTTGACCCCAGACTCGGCGTAACAGCAGTGAAAGTTATATACATCAACTGCGTTCCACCTATCAATAGCTGTGGATGAGTGCGTGTGACCAGGGAAAACACACACAGCCCAACGTGTGCGACCATCATCCTGGCTCCGATCCTGATGTGAAAGCTGTGTGAGCTGGAAAGAGAGAGGGGATACTCTCAGATATATCCACCGTCTGATTTTATCTTCCGTCCGGTGAGTGGGCACTCTATCTGGTGCAGCAGTGAATCAGTCCCCTATTAATCGTCCTATACCAATATTAATTGTCATACTTAATATTTTATTAATTGTTTTTATATGTATTTGTTTTTCATGTCCAGTGTTTTTTAATCAATTTATTAAATGTTGTCAATTTTTCTCATATTTTGATCTCAGCTGATAATATATTTATTGTGTTCACATATATGTTTCATGTTCATACAGTATTACACTATGTTTTGTGTTCTTTTATATTCTTTTTAAGCACATCTGGTACGTCTGGAATCCACATCGGTCTCCTCCAGTTGGTGAATATATCCTTTCCTGACTAGGCGCCTTTTAATACTATTTTTTTTTCTCTCTACTTTGTTATCTGACCAGGGGGTCAGTTTTAGTATTCAGGCAGCCCCCTATGTGAGCTATCCCTCACTATAGGGTTTGTTCCCTTATATAGTTAGCGCTACCTAACCTGTGTTTGCAAGTCCTAACGTATACTTTAATCATTTTTTTGCCATGTCCTCTAAGCTTAATTCCTCCTACTACCTTCTTTTAGTTTTCATGGAGGAAGACTCTGACTTGCAAACTTAAATCTTACATACCTAAGATGTTAGATTGTTATATAAATTAACACAAATCAATGCAACGAAACATACAAAACACTAATCAAGTATTATGAAAGTGTTTACAATGTAAGACAAGACAGGCAAGATTAGATTTTCATTATGAAAAAAAAAAAACTAAATCTATAGGGGGACCCATAGGTCAACCTTAAATGTGTCAACAGTGTGAAAATGCAAAGACATGCATGGATCTATGATATATTTTGTTGTTCCAATTAAATCACAAATCAAAACACTTCCAGACATCTGACAAAGGACATTTAAAACGGTAAAGCCAATGAATATAATATTGCATTAAATTCAACGTATTCATAATTAAGGTCAGTGGCATTGCCATGGCCTAGTTTTTTTCTTTCTAATAAAAGGTTTTTCTTTTTTAATACACACATTATTAATCTCAATATTTGGGGCATCAAATAGATAGAATATGGTTGAAGAGCCATATAGCCATTTCTAATGTATTATTCGAAATAATATAGATTGATTTGACAATTGCATTGAAGTTTGCAATCAATATCCTATATAGCGTATTTTAGGTCACATTTCCATATGTAAACGCATACATTTATTTTCCCCTATGAAAGTTGCTCCAGTCACAGCCATGCGTATCCGTTATTGCTGCTTCTCCTCCTGAGGTGACTGTCTCATCCCGGCGTTTACTACGTGAGAACACCTCGCCGGCCATCTTTGCTTCAGTCATAACAAAAGAAAATGGGACGATCTGCATTTAAAAAAAATACATTAAATAAAATTAAGCATACTGTGAAAAAATACAATGACCTCGGATCTAGCTAGACTTTGGCTATTCTTTCAAAAGGACAGCGGTGGTTTTTAAAAAAAAATTTTTTGCCAGGTTCTAAAATGGCCGCTGGACGCGTCAGAAACGCTCACCAACGTCCCGTGCTCCGGCCGTCGTATACGGTTTCCATGGAGACGGCTGGGACTCCGTTCTACCCTTGGAGCGGTGTGTCTGCGAGGTTCCCATCTGTACTGCAGTATAACCCAGTGCTGGGACGTGGGACAGCAACATCATGGCTGGTGAGTGGATGGAGGGGGATAGGAAACTCACCGGTCACCAACCTTGTTCTGCCAGCTGCAGCAGGAACCTAAGAGATGAGACATGATGAAGACATTGCTAATTGCACACCCTATAATATGCGCATGCGGTGAAATTGAGGCTGGGGGAGAGTCGGATTTAACAGGATCTGACCCAAAAGATGTGTAAACATCGCCCCCACTGTTGTCCCCCCATGGCTGACAGAGGGGTCTGCACCTGAAAGCCAGAAGGTTTATCAGCCTACATTGAGATTGTAGTTGGGACGGAGTGGGTTCTATTTGTGAGAGCAACTCCACCTATAACTATTCCCCCAAATGGTGTAAAAAAAAAAAAAAAGCACCTAGTACTATATTTACGCAAATATTTGCTCTTCTCATAACCCTTTTCTTTTCTACCCGAATTGTATCTTTATAAAGCTAAGCGAGTTTCACTTTACTTTCAACTTAACTCACAACTTCCCTCCCCCTTCCCACCTCAAAAAACTTTTCTGTGATAAATATGGTGTTGTCTTCCAGTAGTGAGATTGTATTATATAGCTGTCTTGCTGTAGTACTACACACGGTCACTAACATGCAATTGTCACCCTCATTTCTGTGTTATTCAGTTTTCTCTCACATACATTGCCCCAGGAACCTTTTACTCTTCTCAGCTGCCCTCTTGATCTTTAGCTTCATCAACATAACCTTTTCTCTGTCTCAAAGCCAGCCCCCCCACCCAACTAAAAAGTGACATCTTTCCTGTTAACGGGCAGTCCCTCATAGGGCCAAAGTGAACAAAGGACAATGACACGTTTAATCACTTTAAGGTTTCCTGGTCCAAACCCGAAATTCCCTGGTCAAGAGTTCAAATATCCTGGTCCAAAAATGTACTTAAGACATTGGGAAGTAGATTTAACAACAGGTTTAGATTATAGGAGGACAAGAGACGCCTCAGTTATTTCCTGCTTTCTATCTGTTGTTCTGCAGGTAATAAACTTGCTGCGGTGTATATGTGTGTGTATAGTCAGCGTGCGAGTCTGTGTCATTACCCTGTGGGCCGGCTAACTTAAAGTGAGGGACATGTAAGTGACCCATCTCATCACGGTAATCTTTAATAAATATATCCAGGGGCGCAGTAAGTAATGTGGCTGTGGGTCAGTTTGATTTGGTGGCGGAGTACTAATTATACTCTGCGCAGAGCAAACTAGCACCACACAATGCACTGCATGGTGTAGAGGTGACCTGTCATTGCAGTACAGTCTGGTTATATTACGTGTTTAATCTGATTATTTTCAATGTATACACCAAACCAGAGTATACAGTATATCACCAGACCGCCCTATAGACCGACAGAGTATATCACCACACCGCACTATACACAGAGTATAATCTGATGGCAATATACATAGGGTGACCAGATGTCCCGGTTCAGCCGGGACAGTCCTGTTTTTTGTAGGTCTGTCCCGGTGATCTGACATTCTTTATAATGAGAATGCCTGTGGGGAGGAGAGCAGAGGCCGGGTCTGCGGCTGCAGAGGAGTGTGGGAGTGGGCCGGCATGGAAGAGAGCAGAAGCCGGGTCTGGTTGTGACTGCAGAGGAGTGTGGGGGTGGGGCCAGCTGCAGAGGGTGGGGCGGGGTTAGCCTCAGGGGAGCCCCAGCAGTGAGAACCTCCGTTGTCTGTTGCCAGGGCTCAAGATGGATTCTCCCTCCTTACCCCCCGCTCCACAGTCCCTACCTGTCACTATCTGTAGAAACACATAATGGGGAGACAGAGACACACAGAATGGGGTGAGAGAGAGAAACACAGAATGTGAGATATAGAATGGGGTGAGAGAGACACAGAATGTAAAGATTGAGACAGAATGGGGTGAGAGCCACAGAATGGGATGAGAGACAGAATATGAAGACAGAGAGACACACAGAATGGGGTGAGAGACACGGAAGGGGAGGAAGAAACACGGAAAAGGGAGGGGGAGAGACGTGAGGGGAGAGGGAGAGAGAGAATGGGGGTGTGGGGGAGAGATAATTGAGGGATGGTGTGTGCGTGCGTACGTACTGAGACAGAAAGGGGACGGGCACAGTTGGGGATGTCATTTGTTTTAAAAAATAATTTTTATGTGAAACTTCTTTCGCGACGTTCATGTGTTTACTTGAGATGGAGTCAGTGTTGCCAGCTGCCAGCAAGAGTCGCCAGAGATGAGGAAGGCAGCGACACACACACACACCACCGCATCCCCCAAACCCTACCCCTCCCCCGTGAGTGAGCCGCCCCCAAGCAACCCTCCCGCCAGCCTCCTGCCCCCCAGTGAGTGAGCCGCCCCCAAGCAACCCTCCTGCCAGTCTCCCGCCCCCCTGTGAGTGAGCCGCCCCCAAGCAACCCTCCCGACAGTCTCCCGCCCCCCAGTGAGTGAGCCGCCGCCGGGCAACCCTCCCGCCCGCTCCCCGAGTGAGTGAGCCACCGTCGCCGAGCAACCCGCACCCCCGTGAGCCGCCGAGCAACCCGCAAACCCCAGTCAGCCGTCGGGCAACCTTCCCCCCCCCCAGTGAGTGAGCCGCCACCGAGCAACCCTCCCTCCCGCCCACCCCCCCAGTTAGTGAGCCACCATCGCCGAGCAACCCGCACCCCCGTGAGCCGCCGAGCAACCCGCAAACCCCAGTCAGCTGTCGGGCAACCTTCCCCCCCCCAGTGAGTGGGCCACCACCGAGCAACCCTCCCTCCCGCCCACCCCCCCAGTGAGTGAGCTGCCACCGAGCAAAGCCCCCCCCGTTGAGTGAGCCACCGTCGCCAAGCAACCCGCACCCCCGCGAGCCGCCGAGCAACCCTCCCGCTCCCCAGTGAGACACTGACACACACACTCACACTGACACACATACACTGACACACACTGACTGACACACAGACACACACAAGGAACTCAGCTACTATAAATATAGAAGTGCAAATAGCTAAAACACATGTTCTAAGTCAAACTTCTTTGAGTTTTGGCACTGAAATTGTGTTTTGATTATTAATTGAAAACATCACCATTAGAAATACTATTTCTGTGACAAAAGACAAAGAAGTTTCACTTAAAATGCGCGTGATCAGCACACACAATTTTTTTCATGCGTCCCGGTTTTTACTTTTCTAAATCTGGTCATCCTAACTATACATCAACACATACAGTAGTATAACCTGACAAGGGGACAAGAAAGTGACACGGGGCAGCAGAGTGTGGCGGGGACAAGGGGAGGGGAGCGTGAGGGAGACAGAGTAACAAGTAGAGGGTAGTGGCGATGGGTTATCCCTACCTTCTTGTGCTCCAGGGGTTGAGCTTTCAGCAGCGAGACTGTCAGCTCAGAATAGACCCCGCCCCCTCCACACATCACATGAAGAGAGGCTTTGTCAGCTCGTGCTGCTCAGCCTCCGTCCCTGAGCTCAGCCAGTCCCGCCTGCTGCAGCAATACAGCAAGTGTTGGTAACTCCCAGTTTGCATCCCCAAGCGGTGACATGATTGCGCATTCACGCTTTCTTCCAGGTTTTCAGTGCTCTGATTTCTAGGTTTTTTCCAGTGTTTGAAATTTGATCCCGGTGAGGGATTAGAGGTTAAGCATTTTAGGGTAAGGGCTTAGGGTTTTTAGGGGATACATTACCTGCGGCGGCGAACTGTCCCTGTGTAACGGATCGGGGGACTCGCTCTTCCCAGCGTGACCCCGTCACCTTGGTTCCTCCGGCTAACCCTCCCCTTTCCTTGCCTTCCCAGTCTCTGCCTCATTCCCTGCGGCGCGGTCACGCTCCGGTTCGCAGTCTACGCGCATGCGCAGTCCCCTCACTGTGTGCGCGCGTTCCCGGTCCCTGGTCTCCCGTGAGGGGACTCACGCCCCTCGGCGTACCTCCGTCTCCCTACCTGGTTCCGCCGCTCCTTCCCCCTCTCATACTCACCAGCCGAGTACCTCCTCCGCGATCCTTCCTCCACACTCTGGTACTCGCGTGTTGCGCGACTGTGTTACAGAGGGCGCGCGCACCCACTCTACTTACCAATCCTCCCCAGGTACTGGCTCCGCCCCCCGGAGCTTGCAGGCCATTACCCTAGATGGCCTCCCTGTCTCCTCCCCTGCTCTCTCACACCTATCCCTGCAAGCTCCCAGACAAACCCCTGCTCCACCCCTTCCTGCTATTTGTCCTCCCTCCTTTATAACCCCAGTCTGTTCTCTCTTTTCTTGCTCTGCATAGCTTTCCTGTAGCTCCTGTGTGTGCAGTGTCTATGCCCAGCTCCCTTATCTGTTTCAGCTCTGGTTCCTGTCCCTGCCCCTGTTTGGATTCCCTTGGTTTGAACTTGAACTCTGCTTTGGACTTTGACTACGCTGCCTTCTCCTGCCCTTGAACTCTGGCTTTTCGACATCACTACGCTGCTCTCTCCAATCCCTGGACTCTAGCTCTTGGACAATACCTTCCGACCTCTGGCGCCCCGGACTCAGCAAGTATAACGTTAACCTTTACTCACCAGGCCCGGCAACACAACTACAACACTCCGGGCACGCCCTCACTGCTGTGGGTGCGTGTAATACCCTTACCCACCTCACTACTGGGGACTGGCCAGGTCTGCGGGCATACAGGCGTTACATTATGCAGAGCCCAACAAATGCAGACCCCCCTGAGGTGGGCCAAGGTGTTACCATGGAACACTGGCAATTTCTAAGCAATCAACTCACTGATGTCACTGAGAAACTTTATACCTTTCTACCTTATCTCTCCGGGAATCTCCTGTGACACCACCTACCCCGGTCCCAATGCCCCCAAGTAATCCGGGACAACGTATTCCACCCCCCAATTGGTATGACGGGGACCCCCTCGCGTGTCGAGGATTCCTGAATCAGTGTGAGGTCCAATTCGAAATGTCCCTGTCCCACTTCCCTACTGGTCGTTCCAAGGTGGCCTACGTCTATGCCCTACTCACTGGCGACGCCCTCGCTTGGGCTTCTCCCCTCTGGGAGAACCGATCAGACCTAACCCAAGATTATCTCAAATTCCGGCATGAGTTTCAACAAGTTTTTGATACACCGGCGCGTAGGGAGACTGCTGCTTTCTCTGTATTTCATCTCTCCCAGGCTGGTAGGTCAGCTGCAAGATACGCGGTGGAGTTCCGCACCATCGCCGCAGAGACCCAGTGGAACGATGAAGCTCTCGCCGCGGCATACTGGCATGGTTTGTCCGAATCTCTCAAGGATGACCTTGCAGCTCACGCCCGGCCTTCATCCCTCGAGGAACTCATCGCTCTCAGTATCCGGATGGATCAGCGCACTCAAGAACGACGCCACGAGCGTCACCGCTCTCTCGTTCTCTCTCCACCTTGCCTGTTTCTCTTAGGTATTCTCCACTGCCCTTTTCTTGCGTTGGACGCTCCCGAACCGATGCAAATTGGTAGCCAACAGCTTCGGGCCGCTGAGAAAGCACGATGTCGGGAGAAGGGTCTCTGCTATTACTGTGGCTCCCCAGAACACCAACTTCGTCAATGCTGCTTCAAACCGGGAAACGGGAATGCCCAGTAAAGGTAGAGGGGCTTCTACTGGGTACTATCTCTCCTTGCCCCTCTCTCCCTAAGGAACTACCGAAGAAGATATTCCTTCCCATAACCCTTGTGGGTCCTGATCTCCAAATAGAAGTTGAAGCATTCATCGACTCCGGGTCTGGTGGCAACTTTCTTGATCACGCCTTCGCTTGCAACAACCAAATACCGCTAGTCAAGAAAGTCACCCATCGGTCTCGAGGCCATTGACGGTCGACAGCTTCACATTCATCATTTGGGAATCCATTCCACTTACCCTGACCACCACGGATGGTCATACCGAGGTAATGGTCTTCGATGTTTTCCATTCCCCTACGGTCCAGGCTATTCTGGGATTGCCGTGGCTACAGCTTCACAACCCGTGTATTGATTGGACCAATGTTTTGCCGATCCAATGGGCTAACTCCCCAGAGAAGACGGTTCCTCCTCCTGTTGCCGTGCTATCTGGCCTCGACACCTCCTCTTCTTCCCACTCTGCTTTGCCGAAGATATACCATGAATATTTAGATGTCTTCAATAAGACTCAGGCCGAAGTGTTACCTCCTCATCGCCTTTATGACTGTCCCATTGATTTAATTCCTGGAACCATTCTCCCCAAGTCTAAGTCTTATGCCTTGTCAGTGCCCGAGACGGAAGCAATGACAGAATACATCCAGGAGAATCTTAAGAAAGGGTTCATCCAGAATTCTACCTCCCCCGCCGGGGCAGGCTTCTCCTTCGTGAATAAGAAGGATGGCTCTTTTAGACCCTGTATCGACTTTCGTGGACTAAACAAAATTACGGTAAAAAAACGGTACCCCCTTCCTCTGATTTCAGAACTTTTCGACCGTTTACAAGGAGCCTCCATTTTCTTCAAACTCGATTTTAAGAGGAGCCTACAATCTCATTCGTATAAGAGAAGGGGACGAATGGAAAACCGCGTTTAACACGCGTTCGGGACATTACGAGTACCTTGTGATGCTTTTCGGCCTTTGCAATCCCCCTGCTGTTTTCCAAGAATTCATGAATGATATCTTCCGGGACGTGTTGGGTACGTTCGTCATTGTATATTTGGACTACATCCTCATTTTCTCCAAAAGCGTGGAGGAGCACATTCGCCATACCAAGTTGGTTCTCTCTCGGCTTCGTGCTAATCGCCTCTACGCGAAGATGGAGAAATATCTGTTCCATCAATCTTCCACAGCCTTCCTGTGCTATATAATTTCTGACAAAGGCTTTACTATGGACCCCGAGAAATTGAAGTCTGTACTCGATTGGCCGTTACCGAACTCTCTCAAGGCCGTGCAGCGCTTCCTTGGCTTTGCCAATTACTATCGGAAATTCATCCGTAACTTCTCTACTATTGCTCTACCAATCACTGCTCTCACCAAAAAAGGTGCTGATCTGACTGTTTGGTCCCCTGAAGCCAACGAAGCCTTCAATGTTCTCAAAAGAGCCTTTGTGTCCGCTCCTATCCTTCGGCATCCGGATACTTCCCTTCCTTTCACTCTCGAAGTAGACACTTGGATGTGGGAGCCGGCGCAGTGCTTTCTCAGAGATCCTCCCCACAGGAAAAACTCCATCCGTGTGGATTCTTTTCCAGGAAATTTTCTTCTGCCGAGAGAAATTATGATGTTGGGAACCCTAGCTGCTGGCCATCAAATTGGCCCTCCAAGAATGGAGACATCTCCTCGAAGGTACCAAAGAGCCAGTAGCCATCCTCACTGATCACAAAAACTTATTGTACATCGAGGGGGCTCGTCATTTGGGATCCCGTCAAGCTCGTTGGGCTTTGTTGTTTTCTAGGTTCAATTACACAATTTCTTATATTCCGGGCACCAAGAATATCAAGGCCGACGCTTTATCTCGTCAGTTCTCCACCGAGAACGAATCTAACGAATCCTCAGAGGCAATTCTTCCTGCTAAGTATATTATTGCCGCCAACAATTTTGATATCTTGGACGAAATCAATAAAGCCCAGGCTCATATTCCTAGGAGATTTAAGGTGCCAGAGGGACGGTTGTACGCTGCCCTGCGTTTTCGCCACAAAATTCTTTTATGGGGACATTCATCTAGAGCTGCTGGTCATCCAGGCTTCAAGAGAACTGTAGATCTTATCAAACTGACTTTTTGGTAGCCTAAAATGAATAAGGACATTTTCGAGTTCACCAGAGCTTGTCCGGTCTGTGCCCAGAGCAAATCCACCCGACACAAACCTTCTGGTCTCCTCATGCCTCTTCCTATTCCGGAACAACCTTGGAAACATATCTCCATGGACTTTATTATGGAGCTTCCCAATTCTAAAGGGATGAATACGATCCTTGTGGTAGTAGATAGGTTTTCCAAGCATACACAGTTTATACCCCTCAAGGGTCTTCCTAATTCAGCTACTTTAGCCGACGTTTTTTCCAAGCTAATTTTCAGATTACACGGTGTACCTATTTCCATTGTTTCTGACAGAGGTACTCAATTCATCTCTAAGTTCTGGCGAGCTTTTTCTCAAAGACTTGGCATTTCCCTTCTATTTTCCTCGGGTTATCACCCACAGACCAACGGTCAGACGGAGAGAATGAATCAGACTCTGGAACAGTATCTCAGATGCTTCGTGTCCGATTCTCAAGACAATTGGGTGGACCTATTACCCTGGGCAGAGTTTGCTATTAACTCATTAAGAAACGAATCCACGCAAGAGTCGCCTTTTTTCATTTACTATGGATTCCACCCCAGCAGTCTTCCCCTCTCCTCCCTCCCCTCTGGTATTCCCGTAGCAGATTCTCACATATCCAGTCTTCACAATTCCTGGAAAAGGATCATAAAAGCTTTGCAAAGTTCCGTTCAAAGACAAAAAACGCAAGCGGATCGGCGACGTCAAGTGGGCCCAGAGTTCAAACCCGGAGACAGTGTTTGGTTATCTTCCAAGAATATCAAACTCAAGACCCCTTCCCAGAAACTGGCCCCAAGATTTTTAGGTCCTTTCAAGATTCTCGAAAGGATCAACCCGGTCGCATACCGACTTGCACTCCCTTCTACCATGAAGATTCCTTCGGTATTCCACGTATCTTTACTGAAACCTGTGATCCAGAATGCCCATTTTCCGGACCGTCCTCGGAGGCCTAATCCTGTCGTCATATAAGGACAGCAAGAATTTGAAATTCAATCCTTACTCGATTCTCGTTGGTCCAGGGGCAAATTCAGTTCCTTGTACACTGGAAGGGATACGGTCCGGAGGAACGCTCCTGGATACCATCTCTTCATGTTCATGCCCCAGCACTCCTCAGACAGTTCCGTCGGAAGTTTCCTCATAAACCTTGGGAGGATCATCCGGAGTTCAATCCTCAAGGGGGGGATACTGTAACGGATCGGGGGACTCGCTCTTCCCAGCGTGTCCCCGTCACCTTGGTTTCTCCGGCTAACCTTCCCCTTTCCTTGCCTTCCCGGTCTCTGCCTCATTCCCTCGCGGCGCGGTCACGCTCCCATTCGCGGTCTACGCGCATGCGCAGTCCCCTCACTGTGCGCGCGTTCCCGGTCCCTTGTCTCCCGTCAGGGGACTCGCGCCCCTCGGCGTACCTCCGTCTCCCTACCTGGTTCCGCCACTCCTTCCCCCTCTCATACTCACCAGCCGAGAACCTCCTCCGCGATCCTTCCTCCACGCTCTGGTACTCGCGCGTCGCGCGCGCAACTGTATTACAGAGGGCGCGCGCGCACCCGCTCTACTTACCAATCCGCCCCCGGATCTTGCAGGCCATTACCCTAGATTACCTCCCTGTCTCCTCCCCCGCTCTCACACCTATCCCTGCAAGCTCCCAGACAAACCCCTGCTCCACCCCTTCCTGCTATTTGTCCTCCCTCCTTTATAACCCCAGTCTGTCCTCTCTATCCTTGCTCTGCATAGCTTTCCTGTAGCTCCTGTGTGTGCAGTGTCTATGCCCAGCTCCCTTATCTGTTTCAGCTCTGGTTCCTGTCCCTGACCCTGTTTGGATTCCCTTGATTTGAACTTGAACTCTGCTTTGGACTTTGACTACGCTACCTTCTCCTGCCCTTGAACTCTGGCTTTTGGACATCACTACGCTGCTCTCTCCAATCCCTGGACTCTGGCTCTTGGACAATACCTTCCGACCTCTGGCGCCCCGGACTCAGCAAGTATAACGTTAACCTTTACTCACCAGACCCGGCAACGCAACTACCACACTCCGGGCACGCCCTCACTTCTGTGGGTGCGTGTTATACACTTTTCCACCTCAGTACTGGGGACTGGCCAGGTCTGCGGGCATACAGGCGTTACACCCTGTGGCCAAATGTCCCGGCTGAATGGTCGCAGCTAATTGTCCTAGACCAGTATCTGCATCTCTCATTATTACATTCCCATTAAGTTAACCATTGCAGTTTATTTATTGAACTTGATTTCTTTGCCACTGTTCTCTATCCCAAGCAGAGTGTGGAGGAGCACAGTGGAGGACCTTGCGTATAGGCTTGGAACCTTTGTATTAGGACCCACTTCATTATTGAAACATCATGCTCTGCTCTAAATAACCAGCAGAATGGAGAAATAAATCTCACAATATCAGTGCATCCGAGTTAAGGATGATTGCTTGTATGCATATGTATAATATGTCTCTAATTGAAAAGAGGACAATAATCTAATAAACCAGTGAGTTAGAAGGTGAACTTGATTGCAGGGCTCATTGAAGGGATACAGGAGATGCCTTATGTGGAGTATTTAAAGAACCAGCAGCCGTCATTAATAAACAATAACTGTGCTTCAATAAATCATATGAATAGACAAATCCTCTTTGGGCATATGTGTACCCCTTCATTTATATGATAAAGGTACTCACAATTCTGATTAATTATGTCCTATGAAGCGTGTGTCCAGCCAGGAGGTAAACGAAAGGAGATCCAGAAACAGGAAAAAAACGGAGCACTGCAGTTCCCAAACATCTGGTTCATAGGCCTCGTTCAGGGTGCCGAAGGCAGGAGTTGGAGGGCGGGCGTTCGCGTGGGCGGGCGGCAGTCTGCTGGGCGATGTGTGTTCATCCTCCCAGCAGACTTTTTCAGGAGTTGAAGAGGCGGGGAGGGGGCGGGGCTACAGACTGGAGCTTAGGGATCCAAGTTGCAGTCTTGAAATCATTCTCAAGAATGATTTCATTGGCTGCCGAGGTCCCAGTGACGCTGCTGCAGCTTCAAAAAACTAATTGGTTTGTTTATTGAAACTGTAGCCAGCGTCAACTCCCTACTTCGGAGACAGGGCAGCTGTTACCCTGACAACCAGTATTCAATTGAATACATTGTGTCCCACGGCAGCTCGCACGTCAGCACGCCCTCCCTCCGAAGCCTGCACCCTGAACGAGGCCTGAGGCAGTATATGATGTTAAAAAGTAGCTTTTATTCTTAGGCAAACAACACAGTGGTAAACAAGCAACCTCTAACGCGTTTCGGGCTAAAATAGCGCTTTATCAAAGGGAAACGCGGTAGAGGTTGCTTGTTTACCACCGTGTTGTCTGCCTAACAATAAAAGCTACTTTTTAACAGTACATACTGCCTTAGCCCCAGACTTTTTTAAACTGCTGTGCTCTGTTTTTTCCTGTTTCTGGATCTCCTTTCCTTCTGCTCCTAAATAAGATTGCGTGCATGTCCCATTCCAGTCGGGGGTTTATTTGTTTGCAGCCTCTCCAAATGTTATCCTTTTTTAACTTCTTCATATTTGTGTGGCTGCTATTCTTTCAGAAATGCTAAAGAAATCCTTCAATTCCAAAAGTGGGAAACCCAGCAAGGGGACTGCAAATCCCAGGTGGGTGTAATGTCATATTTTCACATCTTTAACATTATTGGGTGCTACAATAACGGGTGCAAATTGTGCCATTTTGACTCCGCGTTGCGTTTCAAAGGGCTCTGCTCCAGTTTTGCTCCACTGATGCAGTGAGCATTTTGGAAAATAGTTCTAGGTGGAGTTAGGGGAGGAGACAGTCAGTGTAATATTATAATTAGATGTATCAAAGTGTCCACCTACAACTGGTGAAGTTTTCTTTTCTCTTAATATTAAAGGGGCACTTCATACATTAAAAAGTTATTTTAATATGTGTAGTCTTTATTCAAAACTAATTATCTAAGCTGCTGTTTGATTTGTTCTCCCGTAATAAAGGTCACATTTTAATTCATTCATATACAAAGAGTAGAGTGCTAGATAACAGGGGCCGTTTCTGTTCTTGTCCTTTTTGAGACCAGCGGTCTTGTTTGCTGGGAATATTGGCAACAAATGATCACAAACAGGAAAGTGTTGCAAAGATCTTGCACGGCCAAGGAGGTGGGCTACAACCTGCTATACAAATCAAAGGATTGTCAGTATATTAAAACCCATTAAAAATGGCACTGAGTTGAGTTTTAAAAATATGCAGTAAGTATTATCTAATACCACAGAACTGATTTAAAAAACAAAAACAAAAAAACACGTAGGATATGGCATAGATTGCTCCTTAAATCAGCCAGGATTTAGTGGACTTTAAAGGGGTAATCCTGTCTAGGATCAGCTTGTTGTAATGGCAGTGAAAAGTTGAAGGGGTTACATCTGGATACCTGATACCTAGAAGTATTTTGAAATCCTTTTTTAAAGGTAGCTGCAGCCTTAGGCCGAGTTCAGGGTGCTCGCTACACGACGTGCGCACGCACGATCGGAACAGTGACATGGTTTTCAATGAACCGCGTCAGGTTGCAATTTCTTGTGGCGGCAAAGTACAGCGTTGTCGCTGCTACATTTTGCCGCTACAACCGAAATGGAGTTTTTGGGGGCGGCAGTCGCGTCACGTGAGCTGGTTCAGCGAACCAGCTACCTGACATGTTGGCCACACCCCCAAATGCCGCAACCCGACTCCTGCAGCCTGAACACAGATCGCTGAGCTGCAGGAGCGTGCGGTGGAGGCTCGCATGGGAGATCGCAGCCGCAGCATGCACCCTGACCTCGGCCTTAGTGAGCTGAGAGTTGGACGGGGTTTGACCTCTGGCTGCTCCCTTTTTTTTTTTTTTGTCTGATGTTGCTGTGTTTTCAGCAGGTGTTTGCACAGCCTGAGTGCTCCCTCTCTAAACCTCCCCTCATCCTTATTGGCTCTCTGGCAAGGACCCCAAAAAGCTCAATGTGTAACTTATCTTCCCAGAAAAGGAAATCCGTAGAACAGGGAGGGCAGTTTGCTTAAAGAAATCTTACCACACAAAAGGGAAGGAACTAAAGGAAGCCAAATTCATCCCATGTTTACAAACTAACTTACAAATCTTTTAAAAGAACTGAGTCAATTTATAACTGATGTTTCATTTTAATAAAAATCCTTCAATCTGCTCATTAAAGCAGCAGTCCATGCTGATCGATGTTTTGTTTTTGTTATTCTTAAGAGATCTCTTCTTGCCGTTTCTAACTGTTTTTATCTTTAAATCCGATGGTTTATTCAGGCGTTACAAGCGTTTGAAATAAGAAGTGAAATAAGAAGTGTCCAGACGGTTACAAATAGTGCCATTGCACCAGAGCCCATTGCGTTTAAAGGTTACCATGGTCACCCCACAAGCTAGAGATTACGCATATAATCATTTTTGACACTAAGAAATGCTCAGGAGGCGAGATACTAACATTATGAGCTAAACTCCTATAGGCTCTGGGAGGGAAATTGCTTTAAGCCTTGCTTCAATGTTATCCCACCCCTTCTTTGGTATATAATCAGTCAGTTGAAGGGAAGGCAGTTTTCCTGTGGGAGCTTCTGCTCAACACAAAATGGAAGTCAAATTCCTCCCACGGTTATAAACTAAAAACATGTTTTTACTCTTATATTTATATGTAAAAAGTCAAATACAATTGTATAATTCAATCAGATATAACCTGTTCATTTTAAACTCTGCCATTGGTCCATTGTTGTATTTGGAGAGATTGCATCTTGATTATCATCAAGCTGAAGCCTGAAATGTTGGGGCTGTAAACAATATTCCCACTAAGTACTCCTCCCCTTCAAATCCTCCCAAATCAGTCCATACTACAGTACTGCCTCTTCCTCCTTCCCTGTAACTATCTCCAGGATGAGCCTTCATTAATCCCAGGCCCTGTTTTTCCAACAGGTGTAGACGATGTGACGACTTTATACACGATTTGATTTCTTCAATATATTTGTTTTGTCAAATTGGTAATTTTGCACACACTAATAGCTGTGAACGACAGAATGAAATATAAGGCTAATATAGATAATTATGTAGTGCTAAGTTCTCCTTTGAATGGTTCTGGAATAAACTAAACTGTCACAGCACAAAAAAAACAAACCTTATACAATTCAGCTGTTAATTATGCTTGTTATTGTATGTTTATTGTCTTGATACTCTCTGTATATTTGTTTATAGAAGTATGGATTCGCTTGTATTCATTGAAACAGAGTACATACAGAACCTTCAGAAACAAGTCTATCTACTGGAACTAGAAACATCTTTTTTATATCCTTTTGTTAACTTTAAAAAAAAAAAATATATATATATATATTATATATAATGGGAGTATTAAGCATTCCAACTTGGTGCGTGCATGCACATGAAGTTATTTATATTTATTACCAATCAGTATTAATATCAAGCGCAGCATTTATCCAAGCATGTCATATCTTTGACATTAAAATGCACCAGATAACTACAAGATTTCTACATTATTGGCTCAAAATTACAATGGGGCATCATACTATGGGCCATATTTACCAAACAGTGCTACACCATAAAACCCCTTTCAGCACAGCTTATTTAGTATGGTCCTATACAGTCCATTTAAATAATCAGGCTGTATGCGGTCTTCTAGAATGGGAGGGGTCTTATGGATTGGCCCTTTTTTTAATTAAATATGACCCTATGAGGATGAATGACTCTGCACCAGAAACTTGAACCGGTGTGTCTGGGGATGTCAAAAATAGCAACGGCTAATGTTTAAGACAGTCGGATTATTCAGAATAACCAATGCATCCTGGCAGGGGTGTTCACTCGTACCAATATGTGGATGAATGTATATATTATAACTTTTTCGTATTTAAAGCCAAACAATCAATTTTGTTTTTGGTCCTCCAGTGTGTCCTAGAAACCACATAATGAATTGTCGTATATAAGATCATGCACATGAATGTGGAATGTACAGTTCTTGTCTAGCAGATAATGCAGTGACCCTTTCCATGAAGGCCATGCTAGCATCTCTCATTACATTGAACGTACATGCGCAGGTGTGCAAGTCAACACAGAAAAATAGAAATCCGAACGTATGCTCAAGGAGGGCGACAAAACGTATGGAATATGTCACAAAAAATATGTAGTAATTAGTCAGCGGTAAGTGGGTTGGGAAGGTAATATAACAACAAAGTGGAGGCTCAAAGATAGGAAGAGACACAGAACAGGGGCATGAGAAATGAGGTAACAATGTCAGCGTGGGATAAATAAAGCCTTGCCAAAAAAGTTTTACCTCTATTGATAGCCCCGTGTCTCTGGTATTCCCGGTGTGGAGTGACCATACACTCACGATTAAGCACCGTCCTGTTCCTCCGGCTTGCTTGTATGTGCATGTCAGCTGCATGAGGTGATCCTCCGATGGCGTCTGAAAATTACGTCCTGTTCTTACGGCTGAAAATATCTCTCTGTGAAATCAGCTGTTGAATAAATCCTCCATAGCCACTGAGGCGTCTGATCGATCAAATGAGCAAATAGAGAGGTTGTATAGATCGTAGAGACCGTCACTCCAGGAGGAAAAGACTCCTCCCACGCATTTCACGTCCCCTATGGTGCTTTTTCAAGGAGTATACAGGTGAGGGAGGGGAATACTATTTATACCTCCCACAAATAAAAAGAGAAAATTGATGTCAATCAATAATTAATTGTGAAAAACAAAAAATAATAAAAACCACAGAAAAAAACAGACAAAGGGAGACCATTGATATTAAATAGCAAAGTATATACTTAGAAATCTGCAAATCTATGAAATTAATATACAGTTGTGTGAAAAAGAAAGTACACCCTCTTTGAAGTCTATGGTTTTACATATCAGGACATAATAACAATCATCTGTTCCTTAGCAGGTCTTAAAATTAGGTAAATACAACCTCAGAGGAACATCAACACATGACATATTTATGATTTATGAAAAATAAAGCCAAAATGGAGAAGCCATGTGTGAAAAACTAAGTACACCATTACTGCTTTCATAGGAATTAAGATGCTAAGTAGCAGACAGGTGCTGCTAATCAAATGCCCTTGATTAATTGATCATCAGCAAGTGTGACCAAATCTATAAAAGCCGAAGTTTTAGCAGTTTGCTGGTCTGGAGCATTTAGGTGTGTGTTAACACAATGCCAAGGAGGAAAGACATCAGCAATGATCTTAGAGAAGCAATTATTGCTGCCCATCAATCTGGGAAGGGTTATAAGGCCATTTCCAAACAATTTAAAGTCCATCATTCTACAGTGAGAAAGATTATTCAAAAGTGGGAAACATTCAAGACAGTTTCCAATCTTCCCAGGAGTGGACATCCCAGCAAATTCACCCCAAGGTCAGACCGTGTAATGCTCAGAGAAATTGCAAATTACACAACAGTTACATCTCAGACTCTAAAGGCCTCAGTTAGCATGTTAAATTTTAAAGTTCATGATAGTACAATTAGAAAAAGACTGAACAAGTATGGTTTGTTTGGAAGGGATGCCTAAAAAGAACATGGCAGCACGGCTTAGGTTTGCAAAGTTGCATCTGAACAAACCACAAGACTTCTGGAACAATGTCCTTTGGACAGATGAGACTAAAGTGGAGATGTTTGTCCATAATGCACATGCATATCAGCACAAACACCTCAAGCACGGTGGTGGAGGGGTGATGATTTGGGCTCGTTTTGCAGCCACAGGACCTGGGAACCTTGCAGTCATTGAGTCGACCATGAACTCCTCTGTATACCAAAGTATTCTAGAATCAAATGTGAGTCCATCTGTCCAATAGCTAAACTTGGCCGAAATTGGGTCATGCAACATGACAATGATCCCAAGCACACCAGCAAATCTACAACAGAATGGCTGAAAAAGAAAAGAATCAAGGTGTTGCAAAGTCAAAGTCCAGACTGAAATACTGTGGCTGGACCCTAAGAGAGCTGTGCATAAACAAATGCCCGCAAACCTCAATGAACTGAAGCAACGTTGTAAAGATGAGTGGGCCAAAATTCCACAACGATGTGAGAGACTGATAAAGTCATACAGAAAACGATTACTTCAAGTTATTGCTGCTAAAGATGGTTCTACAAGCTATTGAATCATAAGATATACTTAGTTTTTCACACATTGCTTCTCCATTTTGGCTTTATTTTTGTTAAATAAATCATGACACAGTGTAATATGTCATGTGTTGTTGTTCATCTGAGGTTGTATTTACCTAATTTTAAGACCTGCTAAGGAACAGATGATTGTTATTATGTCCTGATATGTAAAACCATAGAATTCAAAGAGGGTGTACTTTCTTTTTCACACAACTGTATAAGATACACCTCTATGACATGTAGATATATTGCAGGTTAGTCTTATACTGAAAATATTACGTGGGTTCATGATCAATGCTATTGGATTTAAGCTGTTTTGCCCTTCAAGGTTTCTGTGGATTGGAGCGCCTGTTTTCTGTTTGTCTTTTTTCTAGATATCTTCAAGGGAGTGGTGTTCCCTCCAAACAGGCTGCAAAGACTCTAAAGAACAGTGTACTGGGACTGGTTTTTGCATCTTATATCACCTATATACATTTTTATTTTTATTTTTTAGTCATTTGTATGTTTTATATTAGTTGATATACTTGTACTGTATGATTTAGCTTATTGCACCCATTTATAACACATATGGTTTAGTTTATTGCAGCGTTTGAGACATTCCTGACATCTGTGTACTTTTAGTGTTTGCACGGCGCTACTATATATATATATAGTAGCGCCGTGCAAACACTAAAAGTACACAAGCTAGTGTACACAATCCTCCAGTGTAGCGATTCTGAATAGCATCCACACTACTTCTCAGCAGCACGTACACCCTACGCGTTTCTTCAGATAAACTGATTTCATGATGAATTTTTATATATATATATATATATATATATATATATATATATATATATATATATATATATAAATGAAAAAAAGAGAGCGCCCGATCCTAGTGCAATATGTTAAATAATATCATTTAATATACAAAAAAAGAGTCCAACAATTTAAAACTCACAAACAACATGAATAAAAGAGCATTTTATGAGTAATACTCATGCACCAAACACAGGAACTCTGCTGCTCTGCTCACACGCCTCTCCACTGCACACGATCAGGACACGATCAAAACCCCTCTGAGCCACCGTCCAGCAGGAACTCAGGTATCGTGTCACTTCTCCTAGTGTCTTCTGGAAACAATCCGCATGTGCAATGGGTGTCAGACCGGGTAAACCAAAACAGGAACCGTTAGGAGTAAGCTGTATGTAATAAACAATTCAACATGAAATCAGTTTAGGGTGAATTGCTAGTGAGAGCAAGCAAACACCATACCTCTACATTTGGGACTCAAAGACATTGATGCTGACAGCTTACTCCTAACGGTTCCTGTTTTGGTTTACCCGGTCTGACACCCATTGCACATGCGGATTGTTTCCAGAAGACACTAGGAGAAGTGACACGATACCTGAGTTCCTGCTGGACGGTGGCTCAGAGGGGTTTTTATCGTGTCCTGATCGTGTGCAGTGGAGAGGCGTGTGAGCAGAGCAGCAGAGTTCCTGTGTTTGGTGCATGAGTATTACTCATAAAATGCTCTTTTATTCATGTTGTTTGTGAGTTTTAAATTGTTGGACTCTTTTTTTGTATATTAAATGATATTATTTAACATATTGCACTAGGATCGGGCGCTCTCTTTTTTTCATTTATATATATATATATATATATATATATATATATATATATAAAAATTCATCATGAAATCAGTTTATCTGAAGAAACGCGTAGGGTGTACGTGCTGCTGAGAAGTAGTGTGGATGCTATTCAGAATCGCTACACTGGAGGATTGTGTACACTACCCTAAAGACTGGGAACTTTCCTGACTGGAAGGCTACGGGCCTGCTTCTGGTTCCCGGAGGACTTCCTACGAGGCAACACTCATTCGGGAGGACTCGTGACGAGTTGATCGTTGGAGCAGAGCTGTACAAGCGGAGCAGTTTCCTGTTTCAAGATGGGGCAGGAGTTTACTCATAACACGCACAAAAACTTCGGATGTTTGTGAGTTTTTATTTGTCTATGTTCAAGACCATTACATTTTTATGAATGTTATCACACCAGGATCGGGCGTTTTTTCTTCTTTTTTCTCTATTCAGGTCGTGTGAAGGGAGGTAGTTGTGCCCGTGAAGAACGCTGCCAGCATCCCAGTGATACCGAACATTGTTTCATAGTTTTTTATTATTTTTTTCTTGGACATTTTATTTATTTAATTTTAATATTGACACACTTAATAGCTTCTCGGAAGCATTGGTGTTTTTGTACTAGTTGATTATTCCAGTCATCGTTTATAGTTATTGTTTTTTTAGTCATTTACATTTATAGATGTGCACTTTTTAAATGGTTTTTATATAATTATTTTTCACACTGAGTAGTTTAATATATTGATTCCATTTAAGTTAATTGTAATATCCCTACTTAGGGTATTTAGATTTGCACAGATTGCCAAGCATTTGGAGGTGCTGTCTAATTTAAATATATTCTGGTTTATATATATGTATATGTATGGTGTATATATATGTATATATATATATATATATATGTATATATATATTACACACACTCTAGATGTATTTATATATCCAGCCTTTTTTTAGCAGTATACAGTGTGCTTATTTTTATGAGAGAAATTACATTTTATTTTAAACTTCCCATCTGTCTTGCTCTAAATTTTCACAACTAAGATAATGAGAATTGCACAGTTTTACACGCAGAAAAACAACATTAGCATATAGATTGGTACATTTGAGCAAGTATTGGTTTTCAGAAGAGCATCCAAAAAGGCTGCAGGTGTCATCTGAATTGTTAGTTGTTTTTACAATGCCTCAATTAGTATATAACGTGTTAAAAATTACCTGTATTCAATAAACAAACCTTAAGAGTCTATGGTCCATTTTATAAGTGAAGCAACACAAGGAATATGTATGATGCTTGAATACTTTGCTGGTCACTTGGCCCTCTATGGAGCATGCTAATGTAAAGACCCCGCACATTCATGGCTCATTTATTGCTTGACAGTCCACTATATGACTCCACCATTATATTAAGGTGGTATGTTCCAAAATGTCCTAGTGTTACACAAAAGGAAAACAACAATTGTTTTTGTTAAAAAAAAATATTAGCACCCAAGTTGAGATATTTTGTGAAAAAAAAAAATATATATATATATATATATATAAAATAGCTTATTAGCTGTGAATACATTTGTTACTCTGGTAGAATAACTGTGTAAATATTTTGTTGTTAACATGTTTAAAAAAAAACAGAGCATTCATCAAAAGTCAGGAATCGTGTCGTCTTATAAATTAAAGTTACACATTTTCCTTAACCAGATTGCACGAGAGATCAGGCAAGAAAAGCTACAAGCATTCAGCCAAAACTCACTTCAGAAGCTGAGCAAGTGATAATGCAAATGAAAGTAGGTATACTTTTGCTGAAAATGTATTTAAGATTTATTTGTGGTTGTGACAAGGCAGAGCCCCTGTCTAAAGGGGCTTCAATAGAAAGCATGTATTGGTCTAAGGCAGGGGTGCGTGAGATTTTTCAGGGGAGATGTGGCGGTTGCAGCGGCCCCGTACTCTTTCACAAGGCATTTAAATTAAATGCCGGGGGTTCGCGTGAGGCCTCTGTAACTTCACTTACCTTGTCTCCTGCAATGCATCGCCATGGGAACGCGAGGTCACGTGACGTCGCATTGCCATAGCAATGTGACGTCACGTGACTCAACAGCATCATTTGACGCCGGAGACATGGTAAGGAGGGGGGAGTGCAGATGGGTGCGCAGAGGTAAACGATTATGCACCCCTGGTCTAAGGAATCCAGCAGGGAGCTGGTTAATTGCAGCTATAAACCTCCACAACCTCCATATTAAAAGAGAGGGAGTGGCTCAGTGAGTAACAGACACTGACTGGCACTGAGAGTTTGAAGCATGGGAGCCTGGTTCAATTCCCGGTGTCGGCTCCTTGTGACCTTGGGCAAGTCACTTTATCTCCCTGTGCCTCAGGCACCAAAAAAACATAGATTGTAAGCTCCATATATATTTAATATTCAAGGACTCCGTTTCCACAGGCTCAGTACCACAAGATTGGCGTAAAGCATATGTGGTGCCTATATTTAAAAGGGAGCTAGATCACAACCGGGAAATTACAGACCTGTAAGCCTGACTTCAATAGTAAGGAAACTACTTGAAGGTTTAATACGGGATAATATTCAGGAATACCTAATGGAAAACAAAATTATTAGTAATAGTCAGCATGGATTTATGAAGGATAGATCTTGCCATCCTCTTTGAGGAGGTAAGTAGGAATTTAGACCAGGGTAATGCAGTTGATTTATTTATTTATTTATATTTTACCAGGAAGTAATACATTGAGACTTACCTCTCGTTTTCAAGTATGTCCTGGGCACAGAGTTAAGACAAATAATACATGGTTACAAATACAGTTACATAAATGAACAGGGTATACATTATATACAAGACATTGCTGATGTGGTCTACTTAGATTTCGCAAAGGCTTTTGATACGGTTTCACACGAAGTTGGTGTACAAAATAAAGAAAATTGGACTCAGTAATAATATATGCACCTGGATTAAATTGTGTAAGGTAATAGAATCAGAGCAGGATGTAATTTCTCTTCAGAAGGCCTTGGAGAGACTGGAAACATGGGCAGGTAAATGGCAAATGAGGTTTTAATACAGATAAATGTAAGGTTATGCATTTAGGATGCAAGAATAAAAAGGCAACTTACAAATTAAATGGAGATATATTGGGGGAATCCTTGTTGGAGAAAGATTTAGGAGTGCTTGTAGACTGCCGGCTTAGCAATACTGCCCAATGTCATGCAGTAGCTGCAAAGGCAAACAAGAGCTTATCTTGCATCAAACGGGCAATGGATGGAAGGGAAGTAAACATAATTATGCCCCTTTACCAATCACTAGTAAGACCACACCTTGAATATGGAGTACAATTTTGGGCACCAATCCTAAGAAAAGACATTATGGAACTAGAGAGAGAGCAGAGAAGAGCCACCAAATTAATAAAGGGGATGGACAATCTAACTTATGAGGAGAGGCTAGATAAATTAGATTTATTTACATTAGAAAAGAGGCGTCTAAGAGGGGATATGATAACTATATACAAATATATTCGGGGACAATACAAGGAGCTTTCAAAAGAACTATTCATCCCACAGGCAGTACTAAGGATTCGGGGCCATCCCTAAAGGTTGGAGGAAAGGAAATTTCACCAGCAACAAAGGAAAGGGTTCTTTACAGTAAGGGCAGTTAAAATGTGGAATTCATTGCCCATGGAGACTGTGATGGCAGATACAATAGATTTGTTAAAAAAAAAGGTTTGACATCTTTTTAGGTGGGAAAGGTATACAGGGATATACCAAATAAGTATACATGGGAAGGATGTTGATCCAGGGATTAATCAGATTGCCAATTCTTGGAGTCAGGAAGGAATTAATTTTTCCCCTTATTGTTTTTTTTGTTTGCCTTCCTCTGGATCAATAAGTAAGTACAGATATAGGATAAAGTATCTGTTGTCTAAATTTAGCATAGGTTGAACTTGATGGACCTATGTCTTTTTTCAACCTCATCTACTATGTAACTATGTAACTATGTAGCTATAGAAAATAAACCAGTCTCCACCAGGCTCATCAGACAGGTAGGAAAGACTTCTGCTTGAACTGCAGGGGCAATCTCGAGCACAGAGAGGGACTATTTCCAATAGAAACTCACGGAAACAGTTGTCTTGAGCACAGAAGGACTATGCTGCCTACAAGACAGTGTGAAACTAGACCCTCTACATCCAGGTCGCAGCGGACCCTGGAATCTGCCATAGGGTGGTCCCTCAATGGACCCAACCCAGAGATTGACATAAAGGGCTCCCTTTACAGGTACCTCTTTGAACTCATAGGTTGGAAAGAGGCTTATCCTCCCAGCCCTGCAGATAGTGACTGGGAGAGCGGGCTGGCCCTTACAAATGGATAGGATGTTTGTTTATATGCATGCTTCCTTAAACTGTATTGCTTAAAGCTATGAGCTGAATAAAAGCCATGGTTTATTTTCCCCAAATAGGTCTCCGTGGTTGTACCGCTGCATCTCTTACAGGGATACTCTAAAGAAAAGGCATTTTAGTTGTGGGAAATGACTACCTAGTCGTAGCTGTACTTCTCTTGGAAAAATGGGCGTTTAGCAGTCCTTTTAATGGACATTTATCATCATAAACAAATGTTTCACATGAGCCATTAAAGACGGCATTGCACTTCTAAGGCTAGGTCCCCGCTGCAGCCAGTGGTGTGCGCACCTCTCACCAGCCCCTTACCTCCTCCCTAGCAGTCCCCGGGGACTCCTCTCTTCCTGGCTCACGCATCAGCCAGCAGGGGATACAACTGGATTGTGTTCCTGTGCAGCGACACGTCACATGGTGCGGCAGGCAGCCAATGAAGAGGGGAGATCGCCGGCAGCCTGGCATGAACAGGGCAGGGTGGGGGATTCTTGTGCACAACACACACAACATATTGACACACACACACACACTTTTCCAACTGTAGAAATACACTAACTCTGAGCCACCTTGTTTAGTATGTCCTCCATTATGATCTAAATACAGAGTGATTTAAATCAGAGAATAGTTGCATTGGAAAAGTGAGTGAAAACTGGAGGTCAATTGGTTTTTCGAAGTAGCCTAACAGGTGGAAACTTTACGTTATCCCGATATTTGTAGGGCTTAAACTGTACTTGGTGGAAGGCATCAAAATGCACCCCCATAGAGGCATATCACAATTTTCATTTTATCTGTTATTGAAAGGGAGACACAGCATAGTCCCCTTTATTTAACCTATCCCAGGATTCCTCTAATTGCCTACTTTCAGAAAATATAAATTGCGTCTGGTAGTATTACTGCTTAGTTACTGTAATTACATGAGAAAATAGGGGTGCTTCAAAATCTGTCTTCTGCTACTTTGCCACAACCAAAACATTAACCAAGCAGAAAGTAAAAGTATTAAATGTTATATTTTCTAAAAGTAAACAAAATTTAATTTTTGTTACGATGTATAAATTAGCTCATCCATACAAAATGTGGATAGCCAGATTATATACTGTGTATGGCCACATCACGTTGCCGTCTCTTTTGTCCCAATTTAAGGCCAGAAACACTGTCTTTTCTATGCAGGGGTTTATTTACAGGTATTAAATTATACAACAGGCCCACCATCCCTTTAAGAAAACCAAATAATAAAATCAAATCCTATTCCCGTTAGGGAAACTAACTGACTTTTCTGCAGCCCTCTCTAAAGACGGCTGGTCAACTATACTGGTTCCCAGCCAAAATCATGCCCTGGCATATGCAACAATCTGCAGTCTTTGCACACGGCAATAACAAAGTGTTTTTGCTTATCTGTTTGTAAGTCCTCCAGAGCAGACGTCCCTGTTTCAGCACAGACCTTGCGTCCTTTCCTTCTTAGGGGAACTCGGTCCCACATGAGCCCAGAAAAACTCCTCTGTAGGTTCCTCTGTAACCAGCTTTCTCTGCTGGGGAGTACTTCTATCTCCCCCCTTCTCTGGGGACAACGGTCTCTCTGCTTAGCAGCTTCAGTCTGACTTTTAAACCACTTCCATGTTCAGTTCATTCAGAACAGGCTGATTAGCTTCAGCTGCTGCTTTTCTCTAGGGAAGATTTAACTCTATATGCAGCAAAAGCCATGTAGGTGCCCTATTCAGCCCCTAGAGGACAGTGATGGAATCACAACTGCATTGCAAATTTAAAAAAAGGATTCCTTATTTTTTGTCTTTTAAGTTGATTGGTGAAGTCTAATGACTAAATCTGCACATTGTAACAACACCAATTTAAAATGCAACTTTTGAAATGCTGTATTGTCTGCTAGGATACACCGCAACACTTGCACAGAAATCACATTTTAAAAATGTAAAAATTACAATGGCCTCATAGGTAACAACTAGCCTTGGTAGTGAAGAGGTAATTCCTGGCAATATATTATTTTTGGGAAGACAAAATACCCATATGTGCACTCAGAAAATACCCCCACTATAGTGTTTTTTTTGTTTTTGTTTTGTTTTTATGCTGTAGGGGTGTTTTGTCTTGCAAAGTATGTCAATAGCTGAAAGTAGTGTACATTTTTGAGAAACAAATATCAAGACCACGGTTTTCAAAGATCCCTGGTTAGAAATATATTTGTGGAAACACATTACCCATGTCTAAACAGCTTGTGGTGTGTACCCTCAAATATATAGTTTATGGGGGTATTTTTATGCTAGAGTGTATTTTGCTATACCAATTAGTGTATGACGAGCACCTTTTGTGTTCAGTTATGAAACAGTCAGGTGTCAAGAGCGTAACGCAGTCTTACTAATTTGGGGGTTTATTTTTTGCCAAAATGGCACAAAGTTTTATATATTTGGTATCCGTGTACTCAGTGGACCCAGGGCGACAAAAGATAATATTAATTTCCATAATTACACTGAACTTGTGGGAGGAAGTTTGATGCAAAATACGAAAGTAGTGTAAATTTGAGTACAATTGTAAGAGCAGTGTGTTTAATAAAAATTGCCATCCAGAATTGTATTTGTGGAAACGTTTTACTGATGTCTAAATTCTTTGAGATATGTATTTCCAGAAAATATATACTTTTATGGAGGGTTTTTTCCCCTAGGTATAGTTTTGCCTAGTTAAATGGTGGCATGCACCTTTTACATTCAGGCCTAAAAATTACAGATGTAAAGTTTTGCTCATTTGGTGTCTGTATTGGCCATAAAAGTATGTAAACTTATACACATCTAGTATCGGTGTAATCAGGGGACACAGGGCAAAATATGTAGTATTAATTTTAAAGCAGCAATACTACTTTTTCCCTTTTTTTCTTATTTTTATATGTAAAAAAAAGTGATAATGTATAATTCTACTTGTTTACCTATGCTGGCAATTGTTTGGTGATCCCGTTAGAAATTATCTGTAAAAATCCCGACTGTGTACCTAACATAATGGCCACCTGATGTCCGTCAGTGGCTTGCATCCTGCTCTGTCTCTGAGCACCTCAATCACCTCCAACAGAGAGACTGAGAAGGAGGCACGCCACTGACGGACTTCAGACAGCATTGAGACACATCCCTACATTGCCGTGGACTCAAACTGGTTGGTACAGAACCTTTCTAGACCTAGTGTCTTGGGTATTGTCAGTACTTTCTTTATGCCTGCACCTTATACCCTTGACTCTAATGTGTCTCTGTTAGGGATAGTGTAGTGTTGGTTATTTGGGATATTTGAGCTCACCATATTGCCTAGTTAGGTCTTCATTGAACTTGATTCAGGAATCCAACATCCCACATAACACTACCAGAGGTGCTGGACTCATTTATTTCACTATCTCCATTTGGATTGACATTCATTATTACATGTGGTTTTTCACCATTTCATAGGGAGTTTTTAACAGGTTCAAAGAGAAGTACCATCAGACACTTTTTGTGCCCCTTGGGAAAGGGCCTGAAGAAGGGGTTTCACCCCGAAACATTGCCCCCCTTCCCCTGTATTACCGCACTTATTTTTCCCCTCCCCCCTCCCATATCCCTGGGATTTCCCTTTCCTACCCTTCCCTTGTTTCTCCCGCTCCTTCCTTGTCACATATACCGCATATTTGTGTGTTGCCTACACCCCTTTGGGGTTTGTGTTCTTTTTTCTGATTAAATCAGTTTGGCTTATTCCTTTTTCACTTGTCATTTGTGAGTGCTGGGAACATAACTGTGTTTACCGATTGTGTGGAGGAAATAGGGTTCCTCCTTGTTCCACCATTAAGTATCTATAGTAGCTTTAGACCCTTTGAGTGCTGGCTATTTTTTTGTTTTGTAACATTATCTATTGTTACAGTTTACAGCTCAAACTGCTGGGAACATTGGCAACAAATTATCAACAACAGGAAAGTGTTGAAAATATATTGCACTGCTTGGGAGGTGGGCTAAACCCTGCTATAGAAATCAAAAGATGCTTTAAAACTAATTAAAATGGCATTAAGAGTTGAATATAAAAAGAAAAATGCAAGTATTATCTAATACTACAGAACTGATTTATTTACAAAAAAAAAGCAAGATTTCATATTTTGCTGCTTAAATTACTTTTATGAATTTGTTACAAAAAATCTGGGAAAATATTGAGAATTGGTGACATTATATGCAATCCCCCCGAGACAGACACCAATGAAAAGCTCAACTTGGGCTGGAAAAAACAAAAAACAATATATAGTTTTCATAGGTATGTGTTAAGCGGATTACAAGAATCATACTTAAATGTATAATAAAAGTTTGAGTGTGTGGCCACATAGGTGGCAAACACCATTGGCACTGAAAAGGTTAACACCGGATAAAGAACTTTGATTTTCTTGTTCTGTGGATAACAAAGATCCAGTGTTAGTGTGCACAAAATGAAATGCTCTTTTATTTGTAGCAAAATTTGAATGAAGTGCCTCAATCGGCACTATTGCAACTGACCCCATTTCACAACACACTTTTTAGTTTTTGCTAGAACAGAAAACCCCACATACAGTATTTTGTTTAAAGCTGCAGTTCAGTCTATATCCTGCATGTGTGTTTTTTTAAATAAATCAGTTCTGTAGTAAGAAATAATACTTTTAGCATTTTCTGTTTTTAAAAAAACAACTTTGAAAGACTTTGAAAGACCAATTTTCTTGTATTCTATTTTAACAAGCATTTGCTAAGGCACTGCCCCTTCATGGCCTGTCACAAACCCAGGCACACCCCTTTGTCAGCACTGCCCTCCCTCTCTCTAAACGTGCACTAGCATCTGGTCACATTCAAGGAAGCTGGAGAAAAGGGATCAGCCATGCATAGCAGCTCGGATAGGCGATTTCAAACTTATTACAGTGTTTATTCCATTCATTGCACGTGTATATAATGTAAAATTGTAATAATTCCATTTATAGCAAACGTGTATATGTGAATATTATTTAGATGTATATGTATGTTACTGAAATGTGAAGTGAGTGTGTAGGTAAATACACACAATACACTTCCACTGCATATATATATATATATATGTATGTATATGTGAAGTTATGTGAGTAAAAAAGTGACAAAAACCCTCCATAGCAAGGCAAATAGCAAATGGAAATATTACTGTATGCTCATTTGTATGTATATATATATTTATATACACACACACTTCAAATACGGATAGTGATTCACGTAAATGATATATATATTCACTTTCTGGGAGTATAAGAGTGACTGTCCTGTTGTTCCTTTTTTTGTATCCATCATTGAATGGTATGCACCCTCTCTTTACGTTTATTTTATACTAGCTGAGAGACCCGGCGTTGCCCGGGATGTAATGTTCCCGCTCCTCTCTCTCTCCTCACCCCTCCCCCTCTCTCTGTTTGTCCCCCATTCACATCAATCCAGTTCCCCCCCTCCCTCCTTTACAGCTTCATGCAGTGTGTGTGCGTCAGTCATTGTGTGTGCGTCAGTCAGTCAGTGTGTGTGCGCGCGCGTCAGTGAGTCTGACGCAGAAACACAAACACACACACAGACTGACTGACGCACACACACACACAGTCAGTGTGTGCGTGTGTGTGTGCCTCAGTCAGTCAGTGTGTGCGTGCGGCAGTCAGTCAGTCATTCAGTCAGTGTGTGGGTGTGGGGGTGTGCGCGCGCGCGCGTCAGTAAGTGTGTGTGTCAGTCAGTGTGTGTGTGTGTGTGTGTCAGTGTGTGTGTGTGTGTCAGTGTGTGTGTATGTGTGTGTGTATGTGTGTGTCAGTGTGTGTGTGTGTGTGTGTGTGTGTGTGTCAGTGTCAGTGTGTGTGTGTGTCAGTGTCAGTGTGTGTGTGTGTCAGTGTATGTGTGTGTGTGTGTACCATTCATTGTGTGTGCGCGCGCGCGTCAGTCTGTGTGTGTGCGCGCGTGGGTGTGGGGGTGTGCGCGCGTGCGTCAGTCAGTGTGTGTGTGTGTGTCAGTCAGTGTGTGTGTGTGTCAGTGTGTGTGTGTGTGTGTGTCAGTGTGTGTGTGTGTGTGTTTGTTTGTGTCAGTGTGTGTGTGTGTGTGTGTGTCAGTGTGTGTGTGTGTGCAGCAGTCAGTGTGTGTGTGTGTCAGTGTGTGTGTGTGTGTGTGTGTTTGTTTGTGTCAGTGTGTGTGTGTGTTTGTGTCAGTGTGTGTGTGTGTGTGTGTGTGTGCAGCAGTCAGTGTGTGTGTGTGCAGCAGTCAGTGGGTGTGTGTGCAGCAGTCAGTGTGTGTGTGTGTGTGTGCGCGCGTCAGTCTGTGTATGTGTGCGTGTGGCTGTGAGGGGTTGTGTGCATGCGGCTGTGAGGGGTTGTGTGCGTGCGTCAGTATGTATGTGTGTGTGTCAGTCAGTGCGTCAATCAGTCAGTGTGTGTGTGTGTGTGCGTGC
The DNA here is from genome assembly GCF_040206685.1 of Ascaphus truei. NCBI lineage: Eukaryota > Metazoa > Chordata > Amphibia > Anura > Ascaphidae > Ascaphus > Ascaphus truei. The sequence goes on from NC_134484.1 coordinate 85,245,068, forward strand.
GTCAGTCAGTCAGTGTGTGTGTGCGTGCGTCAGTGTGTGTGCGTGCGTCAGTCAGGGTGTGTGCGTGCGTCAGTCAGGGTGTGTGCGTGCGTCAGTCAGGGTGTGTGCGTGCGGCTGTCAGTGTGTGTACGTGTGGCTGTCAGGGTTTGTGTGCGTGCGCCAGTCAGGGTTTGTGTGCGTGCGCCAGTCAGGGTTTGTGTGCGTACGCCAGTCAGGGTGTGTGTGCGTGTGTCAGTCAGGGTGTGTGCGTGCGTCAGTCAGGGTCTGTGCGTGCGTCACTCGGTGTGTGCGTGCGTCAGTCAGGGTGTGTGCGTGCGTCAGTCAGGGTGTGTGCGTGCGTCAGTCAGGGTGTGTGAGTGCGTCAGTCAGGGTGTGTGCGTGCGTCAGTCAAAGGGCAGGCGTGGGAGGGGGGTGAAGGGCAGGGGTAGGGGTGGGTGAAGGGTAGGGGTGGGTGAAGGTCAGGGTTAGGGGGGGTGAAGAGCAGGGGTAGTAGGGGGGTGAAGGGCAGGGGTAGAGGGGGGTGAAGGGCAGGGGTAGGGGGGGTGAAGGGCAGGGGTAGGGTGGGGTGAAAGTGAGGCACAAATTGTTGGCAGGAGTAAAATGTCCCTACACACACACACACACACACACAACGGGAGTGAGAGGTGGTGGAGAGTGGGACTGGCGCAGATCCGAGGCTGCTTGGCCCCCCAGCGGC